>NC_046165.1:25239210-25539210 GCF_011064425.1 Rattus rattus
ACTTGGCCTTTTCTCTTCTTTTTTTTTTTTTTTCTTTTTTCTTTTTTTGGAGCTGGGGACCGAACCCAGGGCCTTGCGCTTGCTAGGCAAGTGCTCTACCACTGAGCTAAATCCCCAACCCCGCCTTTTCTCTTCTTACTGTCTGTACCTCCAGGGAATTGAATATCCTTTTTTGCCCTCCTTGGACACCAGGCATATATGCAGTTCACAGACATAAAAAGTACCATGTACATAATAAAACAAATAATTAAAAATAAACCCTGACTCCTATAAACACGGCATCTGGAACATCTTACCAGAAGATGGTTCTTCTTTTAAGAAATTACGATTTTGAAAATGACTAAGAATGAACTGTTTCCAGGGTTTGAGATGCCCCCGTCCTTTGTTTTATTGAGATGAGGGTCTTGTTGTGTTAGCCAGGCACATCTAGAACTAGCTAGGCCAAAGACTATTCTTTCTCAGCTTCCCTAGTAGCTGAGATTAAAGGCATGGATTGCTACAACACCAGGTTTGTGGAGTAATTTTTCAGTGTTTTGAGAAAAGGGTAGCCCTGATTGATGTAGGCAAGGCTGGCCTCACAGTCACAATGTAGCCCAGGCTGGTCTGGACCTCCCTGATGTAGTTTAGGCTGACTTTGCTCTGATCTTCATGCCTCACCTCCCAGGCACTTGGATGACAGAGCCGCACAACACCTAGTTTATGTGGTATGGGGAAGCCAGGGCAGCCTGCACGCTAGGCAGGCAACACAACCAAGCTACACCCACAGCCCAACATTCACATCTTCGGAACCAGATCCGCAATACCCAGGAATCTGCCATGAACTGATGCACTACTGTGTATGGTCCCATACGTACTCCTAAGCCCCCAAAGGGTGATTAGAGGTATACTTGGTGGTGCGTACCCATAATCCTAGCATGTTGGTGATGGAGACAGGAGGATTTCAAGTCTGACAATATCCGTACCTGATGGCTTAAGCCCATTGTGCTAGCACAAGGCAGGAGAATCACAAGCTGGAGGCCAGCCTGGGTTACAAAGCAAAATCTGTCTTAGAAAGCAAACACATGAAAAGGACTCAAAGAGCAAGACCTTTCTCCCACGGTTTCCATCGAGACTGGGAGGCCTGGAAGGAAGGCTATAGGAAGCCCTGTGCTGCACGGAGCGGCATGGCCACACTCACTCAGTCCAAATCCCAGTCTAATTTTCCTTCTTCTGTGTTTTTACATGTATTTGCATGTGCCACAGCACGCACATGAAGGTCAGAGACAACGCATGGGTGGGAGTAGGTTCTCTAGGATGTGCGCTCCAGGGAGCAAACTCAGGGCATCAGACTTGGCAGCAAGCAGCTTTACCCGCTGAACCATTTCTCTGAACCTCAACTCTAGCTTTTGATCTTGGGCCATTAATTTACTCTAATGCAACCGTGCTCTCAACCCACACACATTCATGCTCTTTTAAAGATTGTATGTATGTATGCATGTACGTATGTACATATGTATTTATGTATTTAATGTACACTGTCAGTGTCTTCAGACACATCAGAAGAGGGCATGGGAATTGAACTCAGGACCTCTGGAAAAGCAGTCAGTGCTCTTGACCACTGAGCCATCTCTCCAGCCCACAGCCATGCTCTTGGCAGTGTTGTTCTTCCTCAGAGTCCCTCTTTCTCTTTTAGGATCTGCTCATTTTTCCTACATCGTGTTTGCTCACTTGTCTGCACCACGTGCCAGGTGCCCAAGGAAGCTCTGGATACCGGGAACTGCACTTGTGGACGGTTGTGAGCGGCTGCATGGCTGGATCTTCTGCGAGAACCCCAAGTGTCCTTAACTGCCAGGCCATCTCTTCAGGCCCTTGTTGCTCTCTTAACTCTCCGGCTTAAATCTATACTACAATATTGTTATTAAGCTCCTTAAAGCAAACCAACCGAACATAAAACAAAAATGGAGATAGGGTTGGGGATGGAGCTCAGCTAGTAGCATTCATGAAGCCTTGGGTTCTAGCCCCACCACCACCAAACAGGGTTTGGTGAACGCCAGTAATCCCAGAACTATCGAGGGAGAGACAGGAACATCAGAAGTCCACAGTCATTTCCATTTCTCAGTCCAGCTTGGGACGCATAAAACTTTGTCTCACGGAGGCAAAAACCAAAGTCAATCAACCAAAAGTCCCAACAACAACCCCCAATCCAGTGGTTCTCAACATGTGGGTTGTGACCCCTTTGAAGGGAGGGGTTGACCAATCCTTTCCCAGGGTTCACCCATGACCGTCAGAAAAGGGATATTTACATTACGATTCATAACACTAGCTAAGTTACAGCTATACAGTAGTAACAATAATTCTATGGCTCTGGGGTCACCATATGATGAACTATATTAAAGATCTGAATTAGAAGGGCTGAGAACTACTGCCTAATTAAAGAGCTACTGTGAAGATTAAGAATTAATATTAAAAGAAACAGAAGCCACTGAGCACAGTTCCTAGCTGGTGGGATGAGCTTCAGAATGATAGGGACCCTTCTTACATTTAGGGAATATTTTATAAAACATTCACCAGGAGGGGAGGAGGTACTCGAGCTAAGAGGTTACTATCCAAAAGGGAAGAAAGTTGTTTTTAGATCGTGCTTCTTTACCAGACTCCCCCAAAACCCAACCCACGAACCAACCAATACCACCCCAACCCCCAAAATGGAGCATGGTCTGGGGTGTGGCTCCGTTGCAGAATGCTTGCCCGGTGTGAATGAAAAGAAACCCCGTGTTCAGTTCCCAGTGCTGCACAAATCAGGTGTGATGGGCACCCCTGTAATCCCAGCACTCGGGAGAGGAAGGAGGGTCGGAAGCTCCAGGACAGCCTTGGCTTTGAGGCCAGCCTGGGCTATGAGTTACTCTGCCTGCTTGTATGTCTATGTCTCTGTCTCTCTCTCTCAAATGTGCTGACCCATGTTACATTCTAGGTTTCCAGTGTGAAATTATGTTGCTATCTGACCTGATAGGAAATTGAGAGAGTAACAAAATTTCCTAAACAGTAGTTCCCTTTGCTTCAATCCTTACAAGGGAAAACAGGAAAGCGGCATTCATCCATCATCTGAGTATGGTGGGGCTAGACTTTCACGCAGAGCCTTGCTGCATCACTGAGATACACTTCCAGCCCCCAAATTAACTTGGAAATAAGACCCCCCCCTGTGTGTGTGTGTGTGTGTGTGTGTGTGTGTGTGTGTGTGTGTGTGTGTGTGTGTGTGACTGTTTTGGCTTTTGGAGACAAAGTCTTTGTAGCACAGGGTGGAATCCTCCTGCCTCTACCTCCCAAGTGCTGGGACTACAGTGTGGCACCATTCTCAGTTTGACTTCCATTTCTGCTTCCTTCAGTCTTCCTGTCTACAGGCCCAACCTTTTCCAACCTTAGCTGAACAGTGAATCTACTTGCTAGAATAAAGCGGTCCATCTCCACAGTGAAAAGAGAAGTTAATCAAGGTCTGCACACTAAAGCTAGGGAGGTAGTTCACTTGAATGCTTGTCTAGGATGCACGGGGTCCTGGGTGCATCCCCTACCTGAGGGGGGAAAATACAAAGTCTCTAATTTATTGTACTCTTGCCTTCTGACATATCTGTTTATGTCCAACCGTCACTTGGAGGTTGGTGATGTCACACAGTGGTGGGTTATCTGTCTAAAGGGCTCACTTCCGTAGGGGTAGCTATTCCAGCTCCTTCTCAATGGTGCTGGGCTTGAGTACTTTATTAGAAGCTAAGCCCCAACTCTGCCACCTCCAAACACACATCCCCAGACGCCTCCCTGTCAACCACACAAGTGCTCTCATGCTTAGGGGAACATGTACGGTAAGTCAGAAAGACTCATCTTGCTTCCTTGCCCGCTGAACAGCTGTGTGGTTGACACCGCACCGTGATTAACAATGTTAGGACTTCACAGCAAACACCAGTGGAAAGCAGATTCCTGCCAGATTTTACAGGCTGATGAGAATATAAAATATAAGGGAAAAACCCCACAAAAATTGAACCCGTGTGGTATTTGTCCACCACTGTAAGGTTCTAGAAACATTCTGTAGTAGACCTTACAAAAGATTCCTTAATATACTTTTTTTTGGTAAAATTATTTATTGATTATAAAATCAATATGTATATAAGTACACTATAGCTGTCTTCAGACACACCAGAAGAGGGCATCATATCTGATTACAGATGGTCATGAGCCACCATGTGGTTGCTGGGAGTTGAACTCAGGTCCTCTGGAAGAGCAGTCAGTGTTCTCAACCACTGAGCCATCTCTCCAGCCCCCTTAATATACTTTTAATCTCAGCATTGAAAGCTCTGAGTTCAAAGCTAGCCTGGTCTATACAGTGAGTTCCAGAATAGCTAAGGCTACACAGAGATCCTGTCTCAAACAACAACAAGAAAAACAAACAAGGGGTTGGGGATTTAGCTCAGTGGTAGAGCGCTTGCCTAGCAAGTGCAAGGCCCTGGGTTCAGTCCCCAGCTCCGAAAAAAAGAAAACAAACAAACAAACAAACAAAAAACAACCAAACTCCCACAAGGAAAAATTAATATTAGTTTATTACTTTACAAACTGTGGTGTGGACGTGGATGCACGTGTGCCACGGTGGGTGCCCTGAGGAGGCTAGGGGAGCCTTCAGGAGTCAGCTCCCTCTCCCATCTGGGTCCTGGCTTGGAACTTAAGATTGTCAGGTTTGCAGTTACAGTCATTTTGATGGCCCTGCAAATGATTTTTTTAAGATTTATTTATTTTTTTATACTTAAGTACACTGTAGCTGTCTTCAGACACACCAGAAGAGGGCATCAGATCCCATTACAGATGGTTGTGAGCCACCATGTGGTTGTTGGGAATTGAACTCAGGACCTCTGGAAGAGCAGTCAGTGTTCTTAACCGCTGAGCTATCTCTCCAGCCCATCCCACAAATGATTCTTAATATAAGAGATGTCAGGTGTTAGGGTCTTTTTATAATAATATGTAATCTCAGAATTTATGCAGGCCAGAAAGTTTACGCACCAAAATAATTTACAAGCCAAACCTTTAAGAAATGGATAGAGAATTTTCAAGAGAAGCATTTAAGAAATGTTCAAAGTCCTTAGTCATCAGAGAAATGCAAATCAAAACAACTCTGAGGTTCCATATACACCCATCAGAATGGCTAAGATCAAAAAATCAAGAAGTAACACAGGCTGTCGAGGATGTGGAACAAGAGAAACACTGCTACGGCTGGTGAGAGTGCAAACTTGTACAGCCACTTTGGAAATCAATTTGATGTTTTTTCGGAAAATTGGGAATGGTTCTACTTTGAGACCCAGCTGTACCACTCCTGGGCATAGACCCCGAAGACGCTCTGCCATCCCACAAGGACACTTGCTCAACTGTGCTCATAGGAGCTCTATTCGTAACAGTCAGAAACTGGAAACAGCGTAAATGTCCCTGAATGGATAAGGGAGTGTATGTAGCACAGCGCTACAGTGGAATGCTGTTCGGCTATTAAAAACAAAGACATCGTGAATTTTGCAGGCAAATGGATGGATCTTGAGAATACCATCCTGAGTGAGGTAGCTCCGTCCAGAGAGAACATGCGTCACTTATAAGTGGACATTAGCCACGAAGTACAGGATGCCCACGATACACCCCACAGACACAGTGAGGCTAAGCAAGGAAGGCACAAGCGAGGATGCTAGAACCTCACTTAGAAGGGGGGATAAAATGGTCATAGGAGGCAGAGGGAGGGAGGCAACTGGGTTGGAGAGGGGATGGGAAGTGGACGAGAGGTTCAGGATCAGGTGTAGGGAGGGGCAGGAGAAATGGCCGAATGGCCATGAAAATGAGTGGAAATGTGCAACTGAGAGGAGTGGGAAAGATGGGGGTCTGCAGGATGAGGCAGAGACCTGGGATAGGGTAGATACCCAACAATCAGTGGGGCTGACCTTAGCTATGACCACAGTATTGGGATATGGAATCTGAAGAGGCCACTTCCTGTAGCCAAGCAGGAACCCCAGTGGAGCGATAGGGACACCAAACCACCCACAAAGCTTTCCACCCAACATTTATCCTGTCTACAAGAAATGCAGGCACAGGGGAGGGAGCTGAGGCTGAGGGAATGGCCAGCCAATAGCCCAACTTGAGACCCATCCCATGGGCAAGCACCGATCTCTGACACTGTTGATGATATTCTGTGCTTGCAGACAGGAGTCTAGCATGGCTGTCCTCTGAGAGGCTCCACCCAGCACCTGACTCAGACAGACGCAGACACCGACAGCTGGGAACTCGTAGGAAGAGCAGAAGGAAGGACTGTGGCTCTTGAAAGAGACAGGAACTCCACAGGACGACCAACAGAATTAACTAACCTGGACCCTTGGGGCTCTGAGAAACTGAACCGCCAACCAGAGCGTACACGGGCTGGGCCTAGGCCTTCCCACACGTACGCAGCAGATGTGCAGCTTGGTCTTCGTGTGTGTCACAAACAACTGGAGGGGGGCTATCCCCAAAGCTGTTGCCTGTCTGTGGGACATGTTTTTCAGGCTGGGCTGCCTTGTCTGGCCTCAGTGGGAGAGGATGCGCCTAGCCTTGCAAGAGACTGGATGTGCCAGGGTGGGAGGTATAGGCAGGGAGGCCCCCATACGCTCAGAGAAGAGGAAGGGGGAGTAGGGGGAAGAATTGTGGGAGGGGGTGACCAAGAGGGAGGCAATGAGTGGGATGTAAAGTGAATAAGTAAAAAAAAAGTAAAAGAAATCTGTATTTATGAAAACCATACAATTTAGTCAGGAGATAGAAGACATTTATTTTATAACAAAATACATAAAGCCACATATAAAGTATATGACGATTTGTACTTTATATGTTGATTATACTGAAATTTGTTAATTTAACATTAGTTAAAACAAACATTAAGTTATGTATATTTGAAAATATCAAGTACATGATTAAAATGAACCTTTCTCCCCAACAAACATAGCACTTCAGGAGTCCATGATAACACAGGCCCACTCCAGCGGAGAGCCAGAGGCCTGGCTGGGGGTGCAGTGAGGACGGAGGGGCCCAGCTGGGTTAGGCGCTAGCTCTCTTCAACCCCAAACACTAGGCCTTCATCTTTTGATTCTTGGGCCATTCTTGTGCTTCCTTTTTAGTCTGAAAAAGAAAAAAAAAGAGTTTATTAAATAATGTGAATCCAAGGAAGAGGTGATGCAGAGGACTGCACTCCGACCTGGGGTATCTTGTGTAAGTCAGACAAAAGCCAAGTCTCCTTGATTCCTGCAACTGCCACATGTCTGGGCCACAGCACTTTCAGGTTAGGGGCGCGGAGTCCTTTATACGAAATGAGCTCCTACTTAGTTGACGCAGGGTCTCTTCATGTTTTTCCCTTTGGGCGATAGGGCAGCAGGCAATTCATGGCCACCTCAGCCAGCCCAGCCCCTGGCTTCCCTGCTCCTTGCCTTAAGCCCAGGCACAACTGACAGGAATAGTGAGAGACCTGAGAGTGGGAGGAGCTGCACATTGTGCTGCTGCTTCTGAGTCCTCTAATGGTTCTGGAGTTGGATGGGGACCGAGGTCATCTCTGTTGAGACTGGGTGATTATGGGGCTGACTGGCAAGGAGACCTCACAGCTTACAGGCCTGCACAAGCTCCCGCCTCACCAGGACAGTTAACAACCATTTCAGGGAGGAGCCACTGTCCAGGTGCACCAAGGCCCTGGCTGGCTTTCAACTCATTGAGCCAAAGATGATCTTGAATTCCCGATCTTGCATCAATTTCCTGAGTGCTGGGATTACTGGGAACACGTGTCAGTCCTTCCAATCTGATTTCCGTTCTTTAGACTTTGCTTAGGCCAGGTTTTAGTACACAGCAAAACCAAAGGGCAGGTATGGAAATGGCCTCCATTGCAACACATGCTGGTCTTGAACTCTAGCCAAAGATGGCATCAAACGTCTGATCCTACCTCCATCTCCTCGATGTTCAGATTATCCTCATGAACTACTGTGCTCTGTTTATGCAATGCTCGAGCCCAGACTTCTTGAGTGGTGGGCAAGCACTGCCCCAGTGAGCTGCCTCCTCTCCGTACCCACAGCCTTCACCACAGAGGCACAGCGACTGTTGGAGTCACTGCTGACACCGACTGTTCGTCTTGGGGCGCTTATCTAAGGACATGCATGTGTCACTACAGTGTTATACAGAATACTTTCAGTGCCCATAAGACGTGCTCATGGGAGAGAATGGTGGATGTTTTTCTTATGTTTCTGGCTAGTTTTTGGTACTTAGCATTACTAGGACTGGCTGTGTAAAGCAGGTAGTGAATTCTTTACCTCCCTTATTTCTTCCTTTGGGACTAGGTCTCATATATTCCCGACTGGCTTTAAACTAGCAAGCCCCAAGTGGCCCCGAACTTCTGATATATCTGTCTCCATTTCCTGTTGCTGAAAGTGTGGCTTGCTCTCCCTTATCCCATTTATATGGAACCCAGGGCTTCCTCTTACTAAGTCTATCAGTGAGTTATACTCCTAACCCCAATCTGGGAATTGTTTCTAATTTTTGAAAGAGATGATAGAGAACTGGTATAAATTTATCAGTTAAATCATTTTTTTTTAAGGCAGACTTTCTCTATATAGTCTTGGCTGTCCTGGAACTTACTCTATAGACCAGGCTGGTGTTGCACTCAGATATCCATCCACATGCTTCTGTCTCCCAATGCTGGGCTTAAAGGTGTGAGCTACCACTGCCTGGCCTTATTGTTTTGATAGACAGAAGTCAATTCTCATTTAAAAAGATTTACTTTTATTACTCTCCATCCTTTTGTGTGTGTGTGTGTGTGTGTGTGTGTGTGTGTGTGTGTGTGTATGTGCTCTGGAGTGCAGGTGCTATGGAGGTGAGAGGTATAGGGTCCCCTGGAGCTGGAGTAGAGATGGTTGTGAGGCTCCTGACTAGGGTACTGGGAGCCGACCTTGGTTCTCATGCGGAGCCATCTCTTCTGCTAGCTTCTCTAGGTTTACTAATAGGTAGCAGCGAGGGAGAAGCTGGGTATTGAACTCCCTTCTCTTTTTGTCTGGTTATATTGATAATAGCTAAAGTCAATGACCAGAACACCACAGAACGACTATCATCCTTTACGTCCTTTTGAGTCCTGAGAACAGCTTAGCACAGTTCCTGTCCTGTATTATCACCTGGTTTCCATGTGCTTGTCAGCAGTCAGTTCTCTTGGACTGTGTCATGACCCCTTACGAGGTCTTAATTGTAGCACCAGGCCTCATAGGGTTGCACTCTTGTAGGAGAGTAGATGTCACAATACATAAAAACACTTAAACCTTAAACTAGAACTAGGTCCTCCGCAGTCTCTTTTGTCCTCCTCTCTGCTCTTTTGAGACAAGAGTTTGCGTTAAGATGAGACTGGTCTGTAACTGGTGGTCGTCCTGCCCCAGTGCTCAGTTCAAGGTCACCCCTACTTGAGCAGGCCTGCTCAGGACTTCTTTTGGCGCTCATGGAAGCCTCACAAGGGTTATTGCTACTGAGCTAGACTTTCACACAGGCCATGCAGTCTCAAATTAGCTGTTGTTGGATTGGTCATGCACCCAGCACTTGGAAAGCAGAGGCAGGAAGACCAGGAGCCAACGTGGACACACAGTGAGTTCAAGGCTAGCCTGTGCCACACCAGACCGTATCTTCTTTCCAAAGGAACGGAGAACAATCCATGTAGGGGACGCTGGTTTTGAGATGCCCATCCTCAAACTTCATTTCCTCAGCACTAGGATTACAGCCAAGCCACCAGGCCTGGTTTTATGTGGTGCTGGGCACCGATTCCTGGGCTTCATGCACGCGAGGCCTGTGCCTTACTAACTGAGATACACTCAGCCCCAAGCCTCTACGCTTAACTAAATCATTACAGTTGGTTACTTGAATCATCTACTTAATAAGCTGTGCATTCTCTGTGGGAAGTCATAAAGTGATGCTCAATAAAGGGTGGTTTAATGAACAGACTTATCTCTACTGTTAACTTTTAATCTAAATGTGATCTATATTAATGAGAGTATTTGGCAGCAGGCCTCTATGAAAGACCAAGTTTTGACACTGGATAAAATTGGATATTAATTGGAATCAAAATTTAAATATCCAATTAATATTTCTTAAAAAACTTTTAAAGGTGAAGCAGATTGTTTTGAAACTTTTTCTGATTAGGATTCAAGTCAAGCTTTAAGGATTAAATTTTAAAATAATTTCTGTGTCTTGTTGACATTTAATAAGAATTAGAAAGAACTTAATTTTAAACTTATTTCTTAAAAGCCCCCCCACCCTGATTTTCAAGACAGAGTTTCTCCATGTCGAAAGGGAACCCTGGCTGTCCTGGACTCACTTTGTAGACCAGGCTGCCTGTGACCTCAGAGATCTGCCTGCCTCTGCCTCCCAAGTCCTGTGATCTAAGGCTATGTATTTTTAATTTTATAGCTTTCTATACTTAACAGTGAAGGTGTTTTTACTTGGAATATTGCCATTTAAAAATTCCCCCAAGGCCTAGGTGGTGCTATATTAAATGTTTAATCCCAGAATTTGGGGGGCAGAGGCAGGTGGATCTCTGAGTTTGAGGCTAGCCTGGTATGGAGAGTGTCTCAGGACAGGGCTATACACAGAGAAGCCTGGTCTAGAAAAGAAGGAAACAGGATCTCTCCATGTGCTGAGTAGGATGGCTCATGCCTGTCACCCCAGCACTGAGGCAGGGGTTTTGCTAAAAGTTTGAGGCCAGCCTGTTTTCCACAGTGAGTTTAAGGCTACCCTGAATATAAAATGATACCCTATCGTAAAGCCCCAAACACCAAACCAAAGCAAGCCAAACGGAGCTAACCCCTCCTCAGCACCATGCAGAGCAGGATGGCAAGAGTCTGTTCCCACAGGTCTTGGGCAGGCGATCATCTTCCTTCTAGGCTTTTCAGGAGGCTAGACCTCCTCAACCCTCAGTCTCCTTCCTATTTTGTGTTTCTCTGCAGAATATCCAGTGCTTTCACATCCTATATAGTTTACTACGTGTTTTGCAGGCAGAGTCTCACTATGGAGCCTAGACTTGCCTTGAAGTGGCAAGTCTCCTACCTCTGCCTTCTGAGTGCTGGGATCACAGCACAGCAGGCCCAGCCCTTTACCACACTGGTGCATGCTGGGTTAATGCGCTACCACTGAGCTCCATCCCTGCCTGCATTAGACACATACAGGCTGCATAAGTATAAGGCGTTAGTAGTATGTACTGTCGCAATATGTAACTGTATAATGTTCCCATCAGCGAGAGGCCCTTAATATACTTATGGTGAAAAGAAACTTCAGTCTGTTTTTGTGTCAATTTATAGTTTATCTCTATCTGGAGTGTAAACAGGGGTTTCTAACGCACTGGCCTATACTATTACTCAGCACAAAGGAAATGAAGGGATGTGGCTTTGATCTGTCACAACAGACAGTGTTTGGTTCTCTGTAAGTCTGGGTGTAAGGTTTGAGAGTTGGTACAGTGTTTCTCCTAGGTCATATGAAAGACCATATAGGACCACAGGGCTAGAGCACGGCTGTAACTAAACCAGAAAGTGTAGTTCTTTACCAGGAAGACAATTTACAATTCTAAGCAACAGTCCAAGCAGGGAGGCACAGAAGTGCCACATTCAGTTGTATGAAGGTAAACTCATAGACCCTATGTAGCCCTGGCAGGCGTGAAATTTGCTGCAATCCTCTTGCCTCTGCCTCTAAATTGTTGGCTTAAAAATGTGGGACTACACTGTATCAAAACTCAGTTATCACCCAAAGATATGCATGCTGGGGCCTTCCGTGGGTGAACACTTTTCTTCTGATAGGGTTTTTTGTATAACCTAAGCTGGTCTTGAACTTGTGATCAGGCACTCCTGCTGCAATGACAGGTGTGTATCATCATGTCTGGCTATTGGGAAACGTCTGCCTTTGCTCATATATTAACTATAATGTATGCTGCCTGGAACGACATTAGGATTGAACACATGGTTTCTCATCTACCTAGCATCCTATTCTCACTTGTCTCTACCAAACTGTGAAACAAATGCCAAGTGAATAACGGTGCTTTTGATAGGCTGATTTGACTCATGAGGAAGTCTTCATTTCCAGATAGCTTAGCTAGTGATGTGCTATTACTAGTACATTAGCAAAGCTTTAACTTCTCGAAGTTATACTAGAGTGGATTATGTTTCTAATCTATTACAAACTCTTGATTAGTATGAATGATTAGTATAACATGGAGCACAGATTAACAGGTTCGCCCATGGTCTGTTTGTATACAGTTTAGATACTGAATTA
This sequence comes from Rattus rattus, assembly GCF_011064425.1. NCBI lineage: Eukaryota > Metazoa > Chordata > Mammalia > Rodentia > Muridae > Rattus > Rattus rattus. The sequence continues at coordinate 25,251,496 of NC_046165.1, forward strand.
GACATTTTAAAAGAAATAAACAATACAAAAAAATATAAACACAATATAATAGAGACTGAGTGTGGCTTACAAAAGCAAATTATTCACTGTTAGACACTTTAAAAACTTTTCTAACTCTGAACAGACCACGGATAAAATTTTTAGGTATAATAATTCAGATATATAATTATTCTTTATTTTGCTAATTGCATCTTTGGATAAACAATGTTATCTTTTTCATTCTAGTATCCTAACTGTTATTGGTCCTTCAACCCATATAATAGTGCTGTGTGTAACAAAGTCTGATAGTCCTCCTTCAGTTATTAACACGATACATTTTTTAAGTAAGAAGAGTCTGGCCCCCGCCCAAATAGAGTTCCTGGGACCCACTGCCCCTGCCTCTTGAATGCTGGGATGAAGGGCATGCGCCGTCACTGCCTGCCAGAGAGTCCTTATTTTAAATTCACAACTTACATAAGTTCTTTCGGATGAAGCCAATTTCCATTTATTTATGTATGTTACATTACCGAGACATACTTAATGATTATCTTTTATTACTGTGAACACTGCCTTAATTATTATGTGCTTGCACTTGCTTAAGCTAATTATATTTATAATTTTATAGAGAAACAGTACAAATTAATAGAAATACTTTAATTGGTACAATGTTAACAGGTCCCAAAGTAAACTACTCCAAAATTTTTAAGGCACTCAGAGAGCTGCTGTAGAAACCCATGACTAGATTAACTGAGAGCCTACTAGAAGTAATTCATTAGTCCCAGGGGGGTTTTGGAGACGATCAACTGATAAGACAAAAACCTTTGTGTCATCCAGACATAGCCAGCTAAAGCATTAATCTATAACTTGGGGATTCTAACACACTGAAAACGTTTGTTAAAACGAGAAGGAAGAGTGACTGATAAAAGCAGACAAAGTAAGCCTGCTGGATTACTCCTGGCATCCAGCAAAAGAGCTGGAGATTAAGGCTCTATTAGTGTTTAACCAGCACAACTTCTAAGGAGGAGAAAAACTGGGTTTAGTAGACATAATTACTCTGTTTTCCAATGCTACAGGCTAGGACACAGATACAGATTTCTGTGTCTTCACAGGGAGAGCCTAACTTCAAGGAGTTCCAGTTGGTCTAGGCTTATATGGACAAAACATGAGACTGTCTGGATCCTCCACCCCTCACTCCCTCATCCCATGCTCACTCAGAAATTTATTTCAAAGGGTTTAATGCTAAACTATACATGGAGGAGGCTACAGCAGTATATCTGACTACAGGAATGGAGTCGTTCTTTTGAGATAGGGTCTCTCACTGTGTAGTCCAGGACGGCCTGAGGTCTGAACTGAAGAAGGCAGAGAACACGGAAGCGCTCCTGTGACCCAGATGCTGACAACACAGGGGGAGATATCATGCCCAAGGGAGCTGGGCCTTCTGAGCGGGGCACGGGCACTGCTGACTGAGTTTGCAGATGCCACTCGCTCACTTCCCAGAGTTTAGCTCCCTACTGACTATATAATGTGGTCTTAAGAACTAAGAAGACAACCAAGTTGGAGAGAGAGAAGGAGCTGATTCCTTCCCCGACAGCAAGTGTGTGCTGACACCGTAGATGTGGAAAGATGACAGACAAAGGGCCATGGTTAGGTCAGAGGAAGGAAGGAGCGAGTCTGAGGAAGTGCCACTGATGGAGGAGCTCCCAAGCTGCCCTCTACAGGGACTGCTCAGATGAGCTTCTGCCCTCTCTGGCCTACATTACTGCAACAAGTACTCCTGGAGTAGGCTCCTTTGTTTGCAGTAGTCTGAAGCTGTCTGCCATTTTAAATCGGGAAGGTAAAGCCTGGGGGTAGCATGCACGTTCAATCCCAGCACTCTGCAGGCAGAGAGGACCGTGAGTTGGTCAGCCTACCAAAGCCTATCTGTGAGACCTTTCTAACAGCCAAGTAGCTCAGAGTAGAATCCTTGCCGTACACAAGCGAAAGACGGGGTTTCTGTTCCTGGCACAGGAGGAAAAAGGAGGTTATATTACAAAAATCACAAAATATCTTTCATATCACTGATCCTAAGAAGTCAGACCTGCGTGTGTAAAGAGAAGTCTAAGACCACAATTCCTGTGCTCGACTCATTTTTATAAGCATGTAGAGGACTTCATTTTCTTTTGCAAAAGTTCAAGGGCTCGCTAAACTGGAATATAAAAAAAATGTTCTGGTTTTGAGTCCAGTAGGACTGCAAGTGAAACCTCATGTTTTCTCTTGGACAACCATACTGAAGCAGAGTAATTACTAATGGCACTGTAAAGTCTGTCACCTTTTTACTCCTTTTTGTATTATTTGCTGAAATGCATAATTTTCAATTTTCCTAACGTACTTCCTATACACTTCTCCATCCCTTTCTTCAAGACAGGGTTTTAGTACACAGCTCAGCCTGGCCTCCAGTCACTAGTAGATAAGGTTGGCCTTGAACTCCTAAGCATCCTTATTCTGCTACACACACTGTGGGAATACAGGTCTGCTATCCAACACCCCTTTTGTTTTTTGGCTCTCCAGCCCTTTTTAACTTTAATTTTATTTTCACATAGGGTCTCATCAGGTTGACCACACTGGTCTAGAACTTACAATTCTCCTGCCCAAGCCTCCCACATGACTGAGATTACAGGCACATACTGGTTAGTACAGACTGCTTTTATTCTATAGGAGAGACTCCGAATACAACATTCTGTAATGAATGGCAGCAGGTGTTATTGTTCTACCCTTTTTATTCTTATGCAAATTAAAAATGATTTTCTAGGGAAGCCACTCAGTGGGTAAAGTGCTTGCCACACACAAGCACAAGGCCCTGAGTTTGGATTCCTAGAATTTACTACAGTTGGATACAGTGATGCAGGTCTAGAATCCCAGAGTCCTATGCATGAGAAGGAGGTGGAGACTGAAAAAGCCCAGGAAGCTTGAAAACAAGAGACCCAACGCTGTCCTCCAACCCCTTACATGTATGCGGCTCACATGACCCCAGTGAACACGCACAGACATAGCCACATCAAATGCATGCCCAAAACGCAAAAATCATGCAGAATAATTTTCTGAGTCCCTTGTAATTTGTTCCTGTAAGTGGGAGAAGGAAAAATGTAGACTTAGGATAATTTCTAAGCAAGTTCAATATGTTAATTAGAAACATAAAACCCAATTCATGTCTAATGTATACATTTAGGAAATGGATTAATACAGACATTGCTAGACCTTTGCATAACACAATCCAAATTAGTTTAAAGCAAATATGATTGGGAAGAAAAATATATTTAGTGAGAAGCAGAGATTAAAATCCTAACTGTTTTAGCTGTACTTACAAACAGCGTTGGCTTGGGTATAAATACATTCTCTTCATGTTCTCTTGGCATGTTCAAAGGCTTTGATGCCTGGTTTTCTGTCATACTTTTTGATTCCATTTTTGTAAGAAGTAAGTTGTTCTCAGAATGTTTACTACACATATTAATGATGATCTGCTTCATAGCTGCAAATTCCTGTTGATATGTGAAAACAAGAAAACAGTGAGTATGATTTTGGCAAACAGAGTAATGATTGACACAAAAGCGTTACTTTAAATACATGAAATATTTGAATTGTACCAAATATAAGGAAGGTTGTATAAGTAAAACATTATAACAATTATGCATATGATTCTTAAAATAGTATGACATTACTTTTAGCACTACAACTGACTTTTTTGTTTGTTTGTTTTTTTTGTTTTTGAGACAGGCTTTCTCTGTTTAACAGCCTGGGTGTTCTGGAACTCACTCTATAGACTAGGCTGGTCTTGAACTCAGAGATACCCTGCCTCTGCCTCCTAAGTGCTGGGTATAACACAATGACTTTTAATATGCTAGTGGTTTTTCTGCATATTAGAGTCACATGCGGACCTTCAACAAATACCCCGTGATGTGTGTGTGTGTGTGTGTGTGTGTGTGTGTGTGTGTGTGTGCGCCCGTGTGGTGTGTCCCAGGTACAGATGACAGCTATGCAGTGCATCTGGAGCTCTCTTGCAGTGTGGTGCAGATTTCTGTTGAGTAGATGGGTCAGCACTCTCATTACTCTTTAATTGTAGACGTGAAACCCGGGCCTTGAGCATGGCAGGCAGTCTCAGCCTGATGGTGCTTTCCTCCCTCTTAGGCCATCTATTATCTCCTGAAGTCTAAACTGAAGAAGGCAGAGAGAGAACACGGAAGGGTTCCTTCCTGGGACCACAGCTTCAGCCGGTCGGTTTACTACAGCCTTAGTACTTCTCTAGCTGTACATTTCTGGAGCCTTTTACAAATGTGGTAAACGGAGCTGGCTCGAGTTGCCATTTCTAATTTTTCCAGTCCTGGGGATTGAGTCCAGGGCTTAGTATGCTAATCCCAGGTACCTCACCACTGAGCTACACACCATCCTGTCAAGTCGCCTTTCCAAAATATTTATTTCTTTACTTATTTGAGACGGTGCTATGCTATGTAGTTGTTACTTTGTAGCCCAGGATGGCCTGGAACTCAAGATCGTCTCATTGCCTTGGGCTTCACACTGTTGGGATTTTAAGCACGCATCACTTGGATTTTAGTTTGCCTTTTGAGTGAAACATTAATTATGCTGAGCTCTTTGAAGCATTTAGAGTGAAACTTGCAATCATATCCTTCCAAACTTACTATTTTTCCTCACAGACAAACTTTGGCTAGTGGATCTTGATTACTTACTAAAGCCAACGCATCAAACCCACACACCTGGGGAATGGGGCGCTACCTCACTTATCTGTACAATAGAGGTGGGCTCTGTTCTAGGTGATTCGCTTCTTCATGCCAACACACGAAACTTAGCGAACTAGAAGGGTGCCCTGCTCCCTGCTACTGATCTGTTTATAGACGTCAGCTCTGTGTCAGAGCAAGTCCCTACAGGCCTCTCTTTTCTGGCTGTCATTAGTTCTATTTAGAACCATCTAGCTGGAGTAGATATTTTAAAACAGACTGTGGAGTTTGAGCCATGCCACCTTACCAGACTCCAGGGCTAGGGCCAGAGCTGGAACCCATGGCACTGGAGTCCTTACTTTCTCCTTTCTGCACTGCCACCGACGTCTTCCTTAAAACACACAAGACTGTGCATAAACACAGTCACAGTGACCGGGGCTGTTATGAGACCCATTTGCTTTCAAGACTGTGTTATTTAATTTATGGTAAAGAATGCAACACTGATTTAATGTTAAGCGTATTCAGTTGCAACAGATTTTATTAGTTTTTTTTTTTCCTTTGACAAGGTTTCTGGTAGCCCAGGCTGGCCTCTAATTTTCTTTGTAGGCAAGGATGATTTTGGACTTTTGATCCCCTGAATGCTGGAATTACAGGCTTGTACCACCTCCTTATGTGGTTATGTGTTTATGGACAGCACCCAGGGCTTTGTGTAGTCTGGCAAGCTTTCCACCAAGAGAGCTACATCCTCAGCCTCATGGTACAGCTGAGCTTCTGCACTACTTAATGGGAAAGGGGAAAATGATGTTCTCCTAGTCTATCAAAACCACGTCATTTCTCTTTTGCTTTTGCTGGTGTACACAGAAGCAGGTTCAAGAAACAGATTTTCCTTGATGTTGATCAGAAGATTAGAAGGGAGATTAATGTCTCTGTTTCATCTAGGCTATGATTACCACAATTTGGGAAGCTAAGATCACAGTGCCACTTTCATCTGAGAGCATAAACAATATTAACCTGGTCTCTGAAATCCAGAAAGAGTACTTTAAAAGCAGCCAAATTTGGTAAAATTCTATTAGGATCACATTGTTACTGTGCACACCAGAATAATGTTTACAGGATATCTCTCAGCTCTTTCATTTTTGGCTTATATGCTGAGTCTTAACATATTAATATAAACATACTAACATTTAGCAACACAAATGTTTATATTACTTACATATGTACATATAATATACTATATAATGTTTATTTCAAATAGGGGCTCACTACATAACCTTGCTTGGCCTAGACTTGTTATGTAGAACAGGCTGACCTTGAGCTCACAGATAGCCCTCTGACTCTGCATTAGAAAATTCTATTTATTTATTGTTTGTTTAGTGTGTGCGTATATGTAAGTGTACACTAGAGGACATGCTTGTGCCATCGTTTGTGTGTGGCGGTCAGAGGACGGGCATTCTGTCAGCTGTGAATATTTGCTTTGTGCTATAATGTTTCTTCTAGTTCCTTATAGTTTCTAATTTTGATTTCTAATTTATGAATGAAGTACAGTTTACATGGTTTCTTTTGGATGTTAGGGCTATTTGCCAGAATGACAAGGTTCATCTGAAAAAGACAGTTGATACACACACATGCACACACATACACATGCACACACGCACACACATTTGTGTGGGCCCGATGATCTTTCTAGCAGGTCTTACTCTAGGGCTATCATGAAGAATGCAGAATTCTTCCCAAAAAGCAAGTGTCCCTTCATTCTGTCTAATTCTAGCTTATTCTTGATGATTAATTTAGAAAGTAATTTTAAAAAAATGTAAAAAAAATTCTGTCTTTCTGGGACATAAAATGATTACGAAAATGAGCGAGGCATTCACTACATTAACAAATGAAGAACTATTTGATTACGCAAATGAAACTAAGGCTACATCAAAGATAAAAAAGAACAAAAATCCTATCCTGTGAGCCGTGTATGGCAGCAGTCCGGAATACATGGGATGCTGAGGAAGGAGGACTGAGGATCCCAGGCCAGCCTGAGCCCCCTTTGGAGACTCTCCCCGCCCCCCGAGCACCCTGTAGCATAGTGTTCTAGCATGGCGGAGTGAGAGCAGAAGAGCTGCTTATGCCATTACTGATGATGGCAACTGCTGTTCCCAGTCTCTGAGAGAGCGCTCTCTTGACTGCGAAGGCTCACATCTCGGGCACTCACTGTTAGCATTCGGAGTGGTGGCACAGTGGTGAGCACAGCTCAGCTGCCGAGCAGCTGCTTAAGGGTACTGCAGAGCCGATGCCAATACATTGCTCAAAGTTGTAAACTCTGCAAAGATGTTGGCAGGGGGACACATAGATAGCATTTCTCGATGAAAATAGCTCTGACAGATAGAATGCAAACTATGTGCTCCCCTGGAGTACAAGGATGTGTTTCTTTCTCTATATGAGCAACAACATGTCAGGACCAACAGGACAGACAATTCTGTACATCTTCGCTTTAGGTTATACGAGGTAGAAATCAACCTGGCTGTAAGTCAAGAACATCCTTTGCATACATCTAAGGGTAGATTTTAAACTATATTGTACAGTTTTATTTACTTGGTCTTCTTAGGCAGGGTCTTTCTCAAACTCACAGTGTAGCCCAGGCTAACTTAAAACTTGTGGCAATTGTTCTGTCTCAGCTTCAGTTTCCCTAGTGTTGAGATTCTGTCTGGTTGTGAACCATCATGCTTTCTTTGAAAAGGAAAGCATTTTGCTTTAGAAAATTTCAAAGACAGGAAGGTGTACCAGCTGGCCATAGTGGTGCATGCTTTTAATATTATTAGCACTTGAGAGGCAGAAGCAGGTGGATCTTTCACTGTGAGTTCAAGGCTAGCCTGGTCTACATAGTGAGTTCTAGGACAGCCAGAGCTATATAGTGAGACCCTGTTTCAAAATCAAACCCCAAAACCAAACCAAACCAAACCAAACCACCAAACACCACCTAATGAAATGACTAACAGTCAAGGAAGCAATAAAAAGGAAATAAAAGAAATTGGGCCAGAAAAATGGCCCAGTGGGTAATGCCACTTGCTGCTAAGCCTAAGGACTGAGATTTGATTCAAAAGATCCACATGGAAGGAGAAAACCAACCCCCACAACTTGTCCTCTGACCTCCACACAGTCACTGTGTATCCACCTACTTCCCCACACACAATGCAGACCTTAAAAAAAGATTAAGAAGGGGTTGGAGAGATGGCTCAAAGATTACGATTTCCAGCTGTTCTTTTAGAGGACCCAGACTTAACTCCCAGACCCACATGGTGGCTCACAATGCTCTATAACTCCAGTCCCAGGGGCTCTGACTCCTTCTTCTGACCTCCATGGACACTAGACATGCAAGTTGTGCCTAGACATACATGCAGCCAAAGCACTCATACACAAAGATATTTTAAAAGGAAGTGAAGATTGTATGTAGCAAGCTAGCTAGTTGGTTTGTTGGTTAACTTGACACAAGCTAGAATCACTATGAAGACTATTGAAGAATTAGGAAAATGCCTGTATAGACTGACTGTTTTTTTTTTCCCCTCCATCTTTATTAAATTGGGTATTTCTTATTTACATTTCAATTGTTATTCCCTTTCCCGGTTTCCAGGTCAACATCCCCCTAGCCCTTCCCTCTCCCCTCCTACATGGGTGTTGGCCTCCCCATCCTCCCCCCCATTACCGCCCTCCCCACAACAATCACGTTCACTGGGAGTTCAGTCTTGGCAGGACCCAGGGCTTCCCCTTCCACTGGTTATTCATTGCTACCTATGAGGTCAGAGTCCAGGGTCAGTCCATGTATAGTCTTTGGGTAGTGGCTTAGTCCCTGGAAGCTCTGGCTGGTTGGCATTGTTGTTCATATGGGGTCTCGAGCCCCTCAAGCTCTTTCAGTCCTTTCTCTGATTCCTTCAACGTGAGTCCCGTTCTCAGTTCAGTGGTTTGCTGCTGGCATTTGCCTATGTATTTGCTGTATTCTGGCTGTGTCTCTCAGGAAAGATCTACATCTGGTTCCTGTCGGCCTGCACTTCTTTGCTTCATCCATCTTATCTAGTTTGGTGGCTGTATATGTATGGGCCACATGTGGGGCAGGCTCTGAATGGGTGTTCCTTCAGTCTCTGTTCTAAACTTTGCCTCCCTATCCCCTCCCAAGGGTATTCTTGCTCCCCTTTTAAAGAAGGAGTGAAGCATTCACATTTTGGTCATCCTTCTTGAGTTTTATGTGTTCTGTGCATTTAGGGTAATTCGAGCATTTGGGCTAATATCCACTTATCAATGAGTGCATACCATGTGTGTTTTTCTGTGATTGGGTTACCTCACTCAGGATGATATTTTCCAGTTCCAACCATTTGCCTATGAATTTCATAAAGTCATTGTTTTGGATAGCTGAGTAATATTCCATTGTGTAGATGTACCACATTTTCTGTATCCATTCCTCTGTTGAAGGGCATCTGGGTTCTTTCCAGCTTCTGGCTATTATAAGTAAGGCTGCGATGAACATAGTGGAGCATGCGTCTTTGTTATATGTTGGAGCATCTTTTGGGTATATGCCCAAGAGAGGTATAGCTGGGTCCTCAGGTAGTTCAATGTCCAACTTTCTGGGGAACCACCAGACTGATTTCCAGAATGGTTGTACCAGTCTGCAATCCCACCAACAGTGGAGGAGTGTTCCTCTTTCTCCGCATCCTCGCCAGCATTTGCTGTCACCAGAGTTTTTGATCTTAGCCATAGACTGACTGTTTTTAAAAGTTAGCAATTGAGGTGAGAGGGCCCAGACCGTTATGAGTGGAGCGAAAGTAGGGGCGCGGTGTTCACAGGCTGTATAAAGCAGCAGGGCAACGACGCAGTAAGTAGCCTTCTTCCATTCTTGGCACTTGGTTCCTGCCTCCAGATGCCTGTTCTGACTTCCCTGGATGATGCAGTGCGACCTGAAATCAACCCTTTCTTCCTCGTGCTGCTTTTGGGCATGGAGTTTTACTGCAGCAAAAGTAAAGTATCTAATACATATAGCACGCTGAGTTCTTTATTCACCACTTAACTTCTACACTGCTTATCATTTTATCAGTTATTTACCGACTGATTTATTCACTTACTGTGGGGGACCATGCATGTGCGCATGTGTGTCTATGTGTGAGTGTACGTGTGAGATCTTGGGGTTGGTCCTTGTCTTACACCTCAGGATAGGTGCCAGGCTTGGGGCCTGTAAGTCTCTGGGGGAGTTCCCAGTCTCTGCCTCTGCCTTGCAGCAGGAGCACTAGGATGACAGAACTTCCACAGGTTCAGGGGCTTCAAGAAGGTCCTTATGCTAAAGCAACACATGCTGTACCCACTGAGCCATCTCCCCAGCTGCAACCTCTTTTTCTTCAAGATGGGACTTCATGTTGTAGCCATAAAGGCTTGCTACTCACTGTACGGTTCATGCTGGCATGGAACTTGTGGCAATTCTCCTGCTTCACACATTTGAACGTGAAGCTCTCAGGGCCAGATTTCAATACTATGTTTTCAAAGCTTTAGTGAATGAGATTTCATATGCTACATCATTTTTTTTTTATTTAAAAATGTTCAGAAATTTTAGGACATAGAAATCCCTTAGGTTTCAATGGTGGACTTAGGGTTTCCCAACCTAACAAAGGTGTGCAAGTGTAAGACTTAGGTCTATTATGTTCAATTCTGAATCTGACAAGTGATAAACATAACCTCCTCTTCCTTCTCACCATCATCTCTCCCTCTTTCCCCAACTCCCTGCAGGCAAGGCTAGCCTGGAATTAGCTATGTGGCCAGACTGGCCTAGACCTTACAGTCCTCTTACCCCTGCTGCTCCTGAGTGTTGGGACTTAGGCAGCAGCACCATGCCTGGTGACAGGCCTCAAGCCTTCAGTTACAGTGGGCACTGGTTGTGAGTTGCAATTCTCACCCAGCTGTGCAGATAGATGGGCTATGTGATTTACAGTCCTCAGCCCAATGTGCTGTCAGTGCTTATGGAGAGAACTTACAGTCAGTCTGCTCTGCACTTTCAGTACAGTACTAAATGAACACCTGAGTGGCCCGTGAGATGGCTCAGTGGGTAAAGGTGCTGCTTGCCATGGAGCCTGGAGCTTAACAACCCGAGTTCAAACCTGGGACCCATATGGTGGAAGGAGAGAACTGCCGCCCACAAACTGTCCACTGACTTACACACACACACACACACACACACACACACACACACACACACACACGTGCACTTTCATACAGAATAGGCTTTATATTTGATAATTTTGTACAAGTGTTCTTAGAACATTCAAGGTTAGCCACCTTGAGTGTTTGGTAAATTGTTTATACATATATACATATATATATAAAGATTTATTTATTATATATAAGTACACTGTAGCTGTCTTCAAACACATCAGAAGAGGGCATCTGATCCCATTACAGATGGTTGTGAGCCACTATGTGTCTGCTGGGATTTGAACTCAGGATCTCTAGAAGAGCAGTCAATGCCATCTCTCCACCCCTTAAATATATTTTTATTTAGCATATTTTAGAAGTATGGTGCATGTACTGAACCATAACCCCACTGTAAGTCTAGGAGTATCTATATTTAGAGGGACCAGCAAGATGGTTAGTTTTAACTCTTGTATTAAGAGAAATTAATTTGTTTTTTTTGAAAAGAAAGAAATCTGATTGCTGCCTGGGCGTGGGGACACACTCCTTAATCCCAGTACTTTGGAAGTGGAGATAGGAGAATGCAGGTTCAAGGTTATTCCTGGTTTCAGAGCTCAGTGTCACCTGCCTTGATGTGCAAGGCTCTGGGGTCATCCACCCTGCCATGTAAATTTAATTGTAAATTACTTCTTCAATGCTAATCCCAGCACTGGAAAGGAAGGTGGGGGCGGCAGCAGGTGAGCTCTGGGTTTCCGGCCAGTCTGGAATATAGAGTGAGTGTCAGGACAGCTCAGGCTGTATAACAGAGATCCCCTAGCTCTAAAAGTTACTTTCCATATTCTAAGACTCCAGTTAGAAAAGGCAGCATAGGTAAAAAGCTTTGATATGGCAAAGTGTCAGAAAATAGTATGAGCACACGCTTCAGGATTCTCCAGCCGGTGAATGAGGTGGTTAACCTCATCTGCAGGGCAAGCTCACCTTACCACTGTCTGTGCCCACAGTGGACAGAGTGCAGGTCGAGGACATGAGGTGACAGGGACGGGTAGTCACCGAGTATTCCCAATGTGCCAGGCTTTATGCTGTCTATCAAATAAAACCTAATTTTGGATATTTATGAGAAGCAGCTATCTCAGTTTTTAAAATGATTAGTAGGCTGGAGAAGTTTGATCAAAGTCATCTTGTTATTAAGAAAACAGTATGTAAACGTTGGTTTTCATGGGTTCAAAGTGTAGATTATCTATACAATCAAGGGCTTCTGTTAAAGCCTTTGAGACATACTGCCAGGTCTGAAAGGTAGCTCACGCTATTTAACTGGACCCACACACAGTTAAGGCATTCCCTCTGCACACACTGTTTACATGCATTCCACAAATCATACAATTACTATGAGCCAACAGAAAATAAAACCAGACATCTCCTTTGACCATATGGCCACTCGCTCGGCTTGACAAACCATCAGTTTAGCTTTTCTCCACCGAACTACAAACCAAACCAAAATCAACACCGTGCCCCACCCCCACCCCACTTCTGCCAACAACAACAAAAAAAAGCAAAACAAAGTCAAACACGGAAGGCGTCTCCAGCCTTGCATGAGCCACTTCTCTGAGCTGCTTGTCCTTCTTTATGTCCTATCTTTTCTAAACACCCAGTCCATCCACCTCTCTAAGGAGAGAGCGAAGGTTGGTCATCTTCATGTTTTCCTCAGATATCTTGTAATACGGGTCAGCCTCTGGCTGATCAAGTTCTAGCTCCTTAGCCCAATGTCTTGCGACGACACAATCGTGTAGTGCTAATGCTGGACGTGACTGCGAGCTCAGTGAGGAGCCTAGGGACAGCGACGGGAGGTGACTGGAGCACTTCCATCAGTGGTGGTGGAGAGCAGGTTAGAAAGAACAAACTGAGAGGTGAACACGCTGAGGCAGTGTGCTCACAGTGAGGTCGAAGACAGTAAAGCACGGGCACGGTGAGTATGGACACACTGAGAACATATTCAAGGAAGACACATGGAAGGGTGTCCACAGCACCAAAGCGTAACTGTGTAAGTACATGTACCCTGAACTATGGGTACACAAAAATATGAACACGCTGCAGAAATACGGACATACTGCAGAAGCATGGACATGCTGCAGAAGCATGGGCACCCTGGAGAAACTGCTGATGAAATCTGCTGTCAGGGCTGACTTTGCGTGGCCTGTCCTTTTACATTCATTTAGTTGCTATTTCTGGTCTTTATTGGTTTGACATGATCTAATAGTTCTTTGATGTTTTTTCCCCTTTGTAATTCATATTCAGCATCAGTTTTAGCTTTTAAATCCGATCCTCCATTGTGAACACTCCATTTTGGAATGTAGCTTACTTCAGGGTATGTTCTCTCTCTGACTTATATTCAAAACATTCCATTCTTCTGCCAGTTTCAGCTTCTTGATATGTGAATAATAGCTTACCTATTAAGCTCACCTATTAAATTTATACCAAAAACATTACCAATATTGGTAATTATGACTCTAACCCAATATTACTGCTAGTATTTCCTCTTGGTTATTGCATATTTCACGAGAGTTGAAGCTTTTTAGGTGTGGTATGTATGTGTGTGTAAGAGAGATTGTGTGTCTATGTGTGTCTTTTGTTATAAGCTACTATCATTCAAAGGGAGTCATAAAAACAAAGGGTTAAAAATGATAGCAAGAGGTCATTTACTTATTTCTTACTAACAAAGATCAGGGCTGGCAAAACAATCAGCGTGTAGAACTGTTTGCTGTGCGAGCTTGACAAGCCTGAGTTAGTCTGCGTCCCCACTGTGGAAGAGCCTGGTGCGACAGTGCACACCTGCGAACCCAGCCTGTGGCAAGATGGGAGGCATAGTCAGGTCAGCTGACAGACAGCACAGCAGAAACAAGAGACTGCATCGAGGTGGAAGGGAAAATCAGCTCCCGCAAATTATCCTCACGCATGTCCCCCAACCTCCACATAAACCTTAAAAAAAGAAAATCCAGATAAGTGTACCTATTCTTTTAAAATGTATTCAATAAACTCTTAAAACAATACATATTTCATTCTTTAAAACAAAGGACACTCTGAAGTTGACAAGTCTGTACAGCACATAACAGATATGACAGTGCAGTAGAAAAAGCCAAAAGGGTATTTATACACAGATAAAATATTTTTAGGATGAGATATTTTATTGCTTCATACAAGACAGAGACTTACGTGCAGGAAGGAAGAAAGGTATAAAGAATCTAACGAGGGTGTTGAAAAGAACACGGCAAAGGCAGAGCAGAGCAGCTCGGACCTGCTTCTGCTATGTTCTCTAACGTGGACAGATGGTCCAAAGAAACTCCAGTGTCCGTCTGGGCATGCCTGTGTCCAGCACTTCTGAGGCTGAGACGGGAGGACACTAGGTTTGATGCCTGCCTGGAATGACGTCCTTTTACAGATTCAAGTCATGCAACTCAAAGTCAAGGAGCGTTAACCTTCCACAGAATGGAAAACAGCGTAAGCACTGCTCTGTGACCTGGGAATAAGCCCGTCACACAGCCTCACTCGGTGGCCTATGCAGCGAGTGAGGGCAAAGGGGCTGTGCAGTAAGACAGAGATAGTAACCGTATCCAGCCAGCCTGGCTGCCCAGCAACCCTGGGGATTGACCTGGCTCCAAGTCCCCACTCACTTGGCTTTCTATTAAGGTGCTAGGGACTGAACTCAGGTCCTCATCCTTGAGAGGAAGCACTTTACTGATGAAACTCTTCCTATCCTCTAAATATCAAATATTATTTAGAAAAGATGGCTACTTTGGGGATGTAATCTTTTTCACCCAGATGATGATGATGATGATGATGATGATGATGGTGATGGTGATGGTGATGATGATGATGGTGATTCTGTGGTGGTGCTAGGGGTTGAACGTAGGCTTCATGCATACTAGACAGGTACTTTGCACTATGGTGCAAGCTTTCACTAAGTTGTTCAGGTTGCAATCCACGCAGTCTTTAACTTGCGATCCTCTTGGCAATAGTCTTAAGTCGACAGGGTTACAGGCCCATGTCACCAGCCATAAACAAAAAGATTCATCTTTTGAGTTTTAGATGGAATAGGCAAAAGGTGTGGAGGGTACTTAGTGCCTGACTCTGGCTATCTCCTTATTCCAGGTATACTTGGTTGGAAGCCTCTGTGACTGTTCCCTAATAGGGAGCTTATCGTAATATCCTTGATTTGAAAACATTTAAAAGAGTTTAAAAGAAGAATTTAAAACAGCTCAAGATATATTTATCTCTTGAATATCCTGTCATGAATTCACAGACCTTTACATGGGAAAAAGACTCTAACTCTGTGTGGGCCTGGGTGTGTATCTTAGAGGCAGTGCAGGAGCACTGCTTAGTCCCCGAGCCAGACCTGCAAGGACATCCCCCCCCCCCAAAAAAAAGAAAACAAAACCCTCAACAAAACAAAACCAACCAAAGCAACCTTATAGGCCACTATTAGTACCGTATGTGTGAGTTTTATAGCTTTTCACTATAATGATTCTTTCCTTTTCTTTATAACTCACTTACATTTGTTTAATTTTAATGTTTTGCATGTTTTACCACTGACTTAATATTTAACTTGTGACAAGCACAGTCACTGTTGATTAGAAATGCACAAACCTGAGAAGTAATTACGGTCTCATTTACCGAGCGAGATATTAGGGCCTTTTTTCCCCCAGTCATATTGAAGGTAAAAAGTAACTGAATAGGTGTATAAGAGGAAACAATGTAACAAGGTATTATTAAGAAACTTTCCACAGTGAAGTATGAACCAAAAAAGGGTGACACACAAACAGAAATATGCAATTTGTGGGGCCTTTTATGAAGTGGAGTGCCCAAGGGGCACACGGGATGTGAAATGCCCCTGACATCTTCCGAGAAATCACAAAGAACATATGAGTTAGACTCCGGGAACATAAACATACTGTCAAAGAATGATAATTATACTGTGACTTCACTTTTAAGAAAGCTGCCTAACTGCAGGGTTTGTTTCCTTCTGCTAGGTGACATGCACTGTCACCAGAAGCGGGTTATCTAGGGCAATGGAAGCTAGCTCAACTCTCACCTGAGTGTGGCTTTGTATACCTTAGGAGATTAGTAAGGCGTGTTTGATCAATTTGGGTTATGTACTAGTTGACATGACCATGGGAGCCCAGAAACTTTACTGACAAACACTCAGGAGGGACTGCTTACTGCTAGGTCTTAGGAGTTCTCCAAATGCTTGGACTCCCCAGACACTTGAGCAGAGGCTGCTGTGGCTACAGTTGTCATGTCTTGGGTTAGCCCTGTGCTAGACAAACCTTCCAGACGTGACTTTCTATTGGCTACTTTCAGACAGTTCTCTGAAATTGTTCTGGGATGTGTCAGTTTCTGTACTTTTCCAGTTAAAATGCTATCAGTGATCAGAAAGAAACAATTTTGGAGGAGAAGGAGGAAATGAGAATCATATTAAATACTGGTTTCTAAAGCTATTTGATAGCTGTTAGTATGATTACTACTAAAAGATTTTAAGAATGCCTAAGAAATTCTAAGATAAACTCTTAAAAACAAATGCTGATGTTTGTAACTCTAGTTCTTGGGATACTTGGACAGGAGGATTGTTCCAAATTTGAGACCAGCCATGGAATAAAAGTCTTAAAACTACCGAAAATAAAGCAATCAACAGAACCAGACAGAACCAGAACTGTGGAGAACTGCTCTGGCAGCTTACGAATGCCAGTCGCCCTGCTTCCTTCTAAGGGGTTAGTTATCTTTGGGAGCAGCAGCGTTCAGTCAGGACACTGCAAATGTGGAAAGCAGAGGTGCAGGCCATGGTGGAAAGGAGAGGAACTGATAAAGGGATAAAGGATGGTGTAACGCTTTGGCTCTGGCCTCCTTTGGTTGGAGGATGCCAAGTTAGACTAAGCGGTGGTCTTTGCCGTGAGTGTGACTGTGTGTGTGTGTGTGTGAGTGTGAGTGTGTGTGTGTGTGTGTGTGTGTGTGTGTGTGTGTGTGTCCTGAAAAGGTTAAGAGGTATTGTTGCTTGCCATTTGTCTTTGTATTGCTTTGGCAGTTTTCCCTGAGTCCTCTTCATTGTGGAGATGTTAATGGGCTCATGAGTCCTCCACAGTTTATTCTCCACGCTCTGGTCAGCCGAGGTGGGATGCTGTCATCGGCTGCTGTACTAAGATATCCTCTAATGTACATTCGCTGGCGCTGCTTCCACTCCAGCTGCCTTATAGAACTGAGAATCTTTCCTTTGGGTTGCTTTTTGTTTGTTTAAGATAGAGTCTCAATATGTAGAACTCACTATGCACAGCAGGCTGGACCAAACTCAGAGCCATCTGCCTGCCTCTGCCTCCTGAGGCTAGGAAAAAAAAAAAAAAAGGAATGGACCACCATCTTCTGTTCTGTTCTGTTCTCTTCTTCTCTTCTCTTCCTCTCCTCTCCTCTCTTCCTTCCCCCTCCCTCCCCCTTCCCTCTCCTCCCCTCCCCTCTTCTCTCTTTGTCCCTCTCTCTCTCAGACAGGATTGGCCTATGTACTTTAGGCTGGCCTCAAACTCAGTATGTAGCCCATGCTGGTGCTGAACCCTTCCATCCTCCTGCCTCAGACCCACAAGAGCTAGGACTATAGGTCTGTGCCACATGGCCGGCTAATCTACTGTACCTCACAACTACTGACTGAATGGCCACTCAGGACGTCACAGTGCATCATCTCAGGACGGATATGATGGAAATGACATCACGGTAGACAGAAGCCTTCGAGAGTCTGGTTACTCTCTTGGTAGGATGTGCTGGTGCTGAAAGGACCCTCTGCTCTTAGTGGCATTACCTGTGCTTCCTCAGCTTGCCTTCCTCCTGTCCATCCATCCTCTGTGACGTCAGAGGCCTTTCCTCTGGTGTGAGCGTTCTCCCATGTTAGTGTTTCTGGGGTTCCTAACACGCACCTCTTTTGTTCTCATTCTCTTTACTCTCATGAGTTAATGTTTCCATATAAAAAAAATTATGAGTGATTCACATCTTTATTTCTAAATGAGTTCTGTCTTGGGCTTAAAAACTCATGTTTTAACCTTGAAGTGGATATATTTACGTAGACATTTACTTTTCTTTCCCAAGTTTACTCTTCCTTCTACCGCCACAGACCACAGATGAAGCCAAAAGCTGGCCATCACTTTCATTTCTCCCTCTGCATCAGTCCCAAAGTTCAATTACTAAGTACTGTGATATGCTTTTAAATCCATCTACTTTTGACTCATGCCATCACCGGGTATCTTACTCCAAAGGCTGTGGGGAAAAGGCATATATATTATATATATATATACATACTAGCGCTTTAAGCTTGGGATAGTATCAAAATACACATTTGATCAATTAAAGACATGACATTCTTCCAACTCTCAAGAGTTTATGATCTATGATCTGCCCTCCTTTTAAAAAAAATATATATATGTGTGTGTGTGTGTTTTAATATGTTGACATACATACTCATGTATATATGAAGGGAAAGGGAAAGAGAAAAGAATCATTAAAGAATTAAAGGCTTGAGGGTTGTACTGTCTGGTTTTGTGGTCAACTTGACACAAGCTGGACTTATCGCAGAGAAAGGAGCCTCCCTTGAGAAAAGGCATTTTCTCAACTAGTGATCAAGGTGGGAGGGTCCAGTCCATTGTGCATGGTACCATCATCCCTGGGCAGGTAGTCCTGGGTTCTATAAGAAAGCAAGCTGAACAAGCCAGGGGAAGCAAGTCAGTAAGTAACATCCCTCCATGGCCTCTGTATCAGTTCCTGCTCCCTGATCTGCTTGAGTTCCAGTCCTGACTTCCTTTGGTGGTGAACAGCAATGTGGAAGTGTGAGCTGAATAAACCCTTTCCTCCCCAGCTTGCTTCTTGGTCATGATGTCTGTGCAGGAGTAGAAACCCTGACTGAGACAGGGGCATAGCTTACCTTAGTGATAGCGCTCTTCCCCAAGAAGTGAGGCCTAAGCTTAACTCCCAGCACCACCACAAACAGATAGACAGACAGACAAATGAACACTCCGATAATAAAGAGAAGCAGAAAGAGAATTTTCAGACGCGATCATATTTCTCCTTCTCTTAAGGCAATATGAATGGAAGGAAGTGGTGGACATTAAGATTCTTGGGGACTCTCAGGGGACAAGCTGGGGAACAGCTGGTCCAAGAGGTCACAGTTCCTTCCCTCAGTGCTTCTAACCCCTAGTTTCTCAGTCCTGCTATTGCTAAGGAGAGCAGCACAGGGCCTGTTTTCTTTTACCTGTTCTTTCTAAACCTAACTGCTAAAGTTTCTATTTTATCTGTGGCATCAGGTGCCAATCCTAGGGCAAGTGAAGACAGAGTGAAACCTGCTGGGAAGGACATAGAAAAGGTCGCTGTAAAGCATCAAAAGTAAAAGGCGGGGAAAAAGATGGCGATACCTGGGTGAGATGCTCAGCTGTGAGTTTTCCTGGCAATTAGGAAAGAAATTAAGTACATTGTTTTCATTTTCTAAAGAAAGAAAGAAAGAAGGAAGGATATAACTTCATTTACAGGGGCAAACTTTCCTGGAAGTAATGTAAATAACAATTCATATGTTTTTGTTTTGTTTTGTTTTTGTTTTGTCTAAATGGGACTAAGCGTAAAAAGGAAAATCATGTAGATATTTACGATGGATCAGAAACCTTTGGTTATGATCTCTTACGCATTCAGATTTAAAACCGCACACTGAATAACTTAGGCCTCCATAGTGAAGAAATAATTACTCAAGGGCAGAATTCCAGGAGCTAAGGGATGCTGTACTGATGGAGAAGCCTAGAGTGCCTGAAGCTCTGCCGTCTGTCACCGATGGACTCACCGACCCCGAGGTTGTCCTAAACCGGATGGAGTCCGGAGGCCTAGGATGGAGCTCGGCTGGAAGTGTGCCTAGCGCACATGAAGTCCCATGACTGCTCCCAGCAGCCTAACTAGTCATGGCAGCACATACCCGAAATCTTAGCACTTGGTAGGTGGAGGCAGGAGGATCATAAATTCAACATTTGGTTACAAAGAGAGTTTGAGGCTAACCTGGCGAACATGAGCCTATATCAAAAAAGCAAGAAAAGAAAAACAATCAGCTTGGGACTACCTTCTTGTGCCTTGCTTTGTGTTTGTTTTTGAGAATTTCACACTTTAGGCCCGTTTGCCTCAAACTCTCTATCTTCCTCCTGAGCTACAGCACAGGGCATGGTCGCCATGGTAATTTATGTGTGCGTGTGTGCCTGCTAGACTGTATATGCACCATGACATGCAGTTGCCCACAGTGGCCATAAGGTGTCAGAACGCCTAGGCTGGAGTTTATGCAGCTGTGAGCTGCCGCACAGGCACGCCAGGGGCGGAGCCCACATAGTGGACAGACTTTCTTTACATCTACTAATCTCATAAGTCAGTGATTTCTTTTTGTTGTAGAAAAATAAAATTGATAGAAACATTGTTGAAAAGAAGCAATGATTAGGATAGTTCACTGGAAAAATGCTTTAGGCCAAATCATCTCGTGTAGCAATATGCTGGCAACAATACAGAGAAACTGGAACTCTTAGTATTGCAGTATGAAGTGCAAGAGCACACTCACCCTAGAAACTCACGCCTGGCAGTTTCTTACCAACACATGCTCACCCTGCATTTGTGCTCTAACATGTATCCAAGGGAAACAGAGGCCCATGGTTTGCACGAATATCTGCATACAACCTTTTAGAGTGGTTTTTATCTGTATATTTGATAATATATTTTAAAATGAAACATAAATATGTAATCATAATCTAGATACAAAATTATAACTAGTATATTTCATTGCCATATTAATACAAGAGTAAATCAAACATTTAAATGTACATAACATGACCAAATAGCTGTCACCGGTGAATGGATTAGGACACTGTGCTGCAGCCGGATGCTATGGCACAGATCTCAGTTAATTAAAAACGCCAGGTGTAACATGCTACATGTTGTTAATGAAATTTATGTAACTTTCTATCAAAGGTGAAACTACAGGTAAAGAAAACAGGTAGACATTAAGGCACAAGACAGGGGAAAATGAAGGAAGTCACCCCACGACTTCCTTCATGAGGGGCAAGAAGGAGATTTGGGGAGGTAAGGTTATTTTACACATTGACACTGGTAGTAGTTAACAACTGCACTTATTTGCTAAAAGAAACAGGAATTAATGCCGCCAAAGTTAAGTTATACTTTCTCTCTCTCTCCCTCTCTCTGTGTGTGTTGAGGTACGGTGGTCTCATGTATCTCAGGCTAACTTCAAACTTCCTATGTGGCTAGGGATGACCTTGAACTTCTGAGCATGGAGCCCCTCTTGTCTGAATGCTGGATTCCTAGGAAAGTATCACCGTGCTCAGCTCTATCTGGTGCTAGGGAAGAAACCTAGGCCCTGTGCATACAGACAAGCAACGGTCCTATATACCTGCCCTGTTTCTATTTTCTAATAAATCTCATGTAAACCATAAAAATAACTGGCCAGTATAAACTGGACTGAATGGATGCAAAGAGTCAGGAAGGGTGGAAGGAAGGGAGAGGTCGGAGGAAGGGAGAAAGAGAGTCCAAGGTTAGGTGAGTAGGAAGTGGGGTAGAATCAGAGAGAAGGGTGTGAATATGATCAAAATACACCGCAGGGAATACGGTCTAATAATGTTTATAAATTAGAACCTTAGTTCCTCAAAGAACTAAAGACATTGGGTGAGCAACATTTAGGAAGTGGGAGGGTCAGAAGTTCAGTTATCCTTGGCTAGAGAGCTGGAGTCCAGTCTCAGACTCATCAGACCACCCCTGCAACAACAACAACAACAACAACAACAGCAACAGCAACAACAGCAACAACAACAACAGCAACAACAGCAACAACACAAAAAGAAAAAGTCAAAAAAGCAGCACTTGAACTTTAGTTAAAGCTCGGCATGTCTACTGCATACTAAGGCTGGGCATACTCTGATGGTAAGACAGGAACACTGAGGAAACTTATAAAGCAGGTCGTGATTGAAGACTGTGGAAGTCGGTGCCTGAGATATAACAGATGATGCCAGTCAACGAGAAACACATTCCAGAAACAGATCAGCTCCAACAATGAAGTGCATTACAAATCCAATGCTCTAAAAATGAAGAGATCACCGAGAGCTTCAAACACAAGTCACTGATGACTACAGGACACCAGGCTCCAATTATCTTAACCCAAACATACATTTGAAAAATGCTCAAAAGTGGACAATCACAAGGTGGGACAAGTACCTCACGGTGATTTAGAAGCTGCTCCAAATCCAGTGCCATCTGGTTCTTCGTCTGCAGCAGGGCTGACTTTTCTTTATTTAAGTTGCTGTTAAAAACCCAAGTTTTAAAAATGATCATGTTGTGTGAGTTTAGTTAAGAGAAAAATAAAAAGAACAAACATAAATTTGATGGTTTGAGCTGAAGATAAATCGGGCTTGTGGTCAGTAAATACAGCAGAACAGACACTGTAATACTTAGTTGATGAGTGGCTTAGTTATTGTGCTAGAGGAATCTTTGACAGTTTGACTCTCATGCCTGCTGTGGGGACATAACCACTCTTTCATCGACTGCTTACTTCTGAAATGTTGGGAGGAAGTGAGAACAAGTATATATAAATAAATAGACAAACACTGAGGCAAAATATTAGAAGTCAAATTGAAACATTCCTACAACAGTAGTATTTTATAATTCATCATAGTAAATTGTGACATACATAATTTAAACAAATAAGTTTACTATAAACTCTGCAAAAATAATTTTGTCTCCAAATTCTTAAGTTTCCTCTTCAATTTCTGTCTCCATTGTGATTTTTCTCACTGATAAGTCCTGATTTATGACACTGCCCATTATAAAGTCATATTAATATTCTAAGAAATGACTGAGCACTGCTTCATAAAAAATCTGCAATTTTACTATTTGATATACAGAAATTAGTGGGAAGAATCAAATGGAAATCTGTATAATATCAGTAGTAAAAACAATCTATGTGACCAGTTCCATAAGCATTGAGAAAAGCAATAATAATTCAAAGTAGCATACAGTTCCTCAAATGTTGAGACAAAACTCTGCAAGGGTGAAGTTAATAAGGTGCATTTTGTTGTAAGACATCTTTAGGTTATATTTAATGAAAAGTTATCAATTATCAAACTAGTAGAAGTGTCTTTTTGGACTTAAAGATAATGAGCATCCTGGAAAAACTGGTAAAAATCAAAGGATTTAAAAACCCAAAGCAAAACCAAAACAAATCCCGTCCACCTCCTCCGGAGTAAGTCATCCTCCCCTGAGCCGTCTTTCTGCGTACTCAGGAGGGGAGGCTGGAGGCAGTTCTGACTGGCTTCCTACTGTGCCATTCACTCAGCCCAGCCTGCAAATCCAGTGCTCCACTGAAACTCGTTTGCACTTCTGTAGAAGTGTAAACTGCTCCTGGATGTCAAAGGGATATGCGAATTACCCAGTGAATGATTACAGAAAGCGCTGAACACATAAAACTCTACATAAATGCTGTACACTATTACTAACTTAGATGAAAAACAGGCATCAGAGGAAAACAGTAATTAAATGCCAATAAAGGCAGGCAGCAGCTCAGCAGAAAAACAAACTGACATGCAGAGGTAGGCGCCAGGGATCCTACTAAGCCTAGCAGTTGAAAAGAGTGAAATGGTGTTCCACCGGCTCTAAGGCACGGCAAGCATCTGATATTTCTGAAATGCTCAAATTCGAAGCTATTTATTTCTATTTTATCTGAAGATAGGCATGCTCAAAATGAATGTAAAGTCTGGTAAACAGAACTAGGTCTTTTCAAGGAGTGTTTATGTTCTTATACATATATACAATGCTTAAACACTTGCCATATGCAGCCCCCCCCCATACTAATAAGCCCATTAAATAAAATACAGTACAATGGGAATGGATTGTTGAAGTAATTAAAGGATCCTGACGGGATATTTTCTAGAGAGGCTTTGTTTACAGTACTTAACTTTTCAAGAATAAAGTAAGTGTTCCACAATTGAACAGCAAAACAGCTACCCACTATGGAATCCAAACTGGGGGTTGAGGCGTGTGCATGGGATAACACAGAGTATCTGTGTTGCACCTGAAGGGTAGCAGTTTATCACAAGCAACATGGACTCTTCAGACCACATTTCTGGGACTGGAAGATCTGGAGATATCCTTGTTATAACATATTTAAGTCACAAGGGACACTCCCTTTAACATGGGTTTCACATGATACACTGTGCTGACAGCACTGATAGGATATAGAAATTTAGTCTTCAAAAGTCCTAGCTTCAAACAGTGGAAACTTACTTTTAAAAATATAAAGCTCACATGTGTGACTCATAAAGCTACAAAACAAATCTCCTTACGAGCACATCTATCTTGAGTGGTATATTACACCCGTAATTGTTCACTTTACTGTTAATTATTACTTAGAAATTCGTGTTTATGACTCTGTCTCACCTGCTGTATGAAAACATATCCCTGATATATTGTACCTTAACTTCCTGAATCAATATAGTCTGGCTTAGCCAGAGACGTTGACAATGTAGTCTTTCTTCTCTAACTACTTGGTTAAGAATAAACAGAGAGCTGACGGCAGGGAAAGAAAACTTATGCTAATCATTCTCTTTTCACATCCCCTCAGATCCAAAGTAGAGATCACACTGTATTTTCCAGACTGACTGTCTCTTGTGGTGTGGTGGAGAGTTCTGGTTTTAGAATAGATTACTACTTTAATGAGGGGAATTCAGAGGAGTTACTAGCACCATCTCAATGTGAGTGAGCTTTCTGACATGCTTCTGATGATTTTACCTCAGTACATATTTACTCTAACCTTCTGGATACCAAGCACACTGTATATAACAGGTCTGGTGGTATGGCACAGTGGTAGAATGCTTGCCTGAATCAACTGTAAATATTTAAACTTGTAAGAGTTAAGGGTAGTATGGTGTTATTTAATTTTTAAAGAAAATAATGAAATTACTCAGTTCTTTGTTGGTTAAGACAAAGTCTCATGTGTCCAGGTGGGCCTCAAGCTCCTACACGGCTGAGGATGACCAAGAACTTGAAACTTATAATTAATTTGGTGTGTGTGTGTGTGTGTGTGTGTGTGTGTGTGTGTGTGTGTGTGTATGTGACAGAGACAGAGAGAGACAGAGACAGTGACACACAGAGAGAGTATGGGCCAGTGTTATGTGCCTAAGTGGAAGCCACACAAAGAGATAAGGTTTCCTCTCATTCTGCTGTATTCCCTTGGATGGTCTCCCACTAAACCTGGAGCTGGGGCAGCAGCAAGCTCCAGTGATCTTCCTTGCTGCATCCCCACAGCAGTGATTACAAGGTACACATGGACACACCTAGTTTTTTTTCTTTTTTTAGTTGTTGTTAAGATGTGTACTGGGATTTGAACTCAAGTCTTTGTGTTTGCACAGAAAGCACTCTTCCCCTGAGCCATATCTCTAGCACTGTTACTGGCTTCTGAAGAGTACTGCCACACCTTAGCATTTATTATGGAGGCAGGCTATCTAATATCACAATCACACTTTGACTTTTCACAATGTTTTACCTGGGAGCAAGGTATCATATCCCATCAAATATTAGTTCAGAATCTGTTAACATATACTATGAATTTATGAAACACTACTTTGGTAATTTGAGCACAGTGGCACACACCTTCAATCCCAACACGAGGAAGCAAAGGCAGGTAGGTGGATCTTCGAGCTCTAGAACAAAACTCAAAAAAAGAGAACAACCTGCCTTAGCCTGGTTTAAGTAGCGAAGGCTACACAGTGAAACCCTGTTTCAATACTACACTCTGGTACCTCATCCCACAAGTGACCTAGCTTCATGATTACTGTTGCTGTAGTTACAGTTATTCCCAAATCCAACATTCTGAGAAATGCTATTTCTCATTTGTAAGATAATTATCAACACACTGAGTTGTCAAGAGTTAGATAAATACCAGCCATGGCAATCACTTATTATATTTAGATATTATGGTACATATATTATAAAAATTGTATCTTAATCCTCAGAATAATCATATAAATTAGGGAAATTAATACCACCCTCACAGATGAAGAAGCTGGCTGTATAGCTCAATACCATAGCCATTAGCTAGTGTGAAAATTAATTTAAGTTGAACTAAGACATTTGTTTCTCAGTAACATGTGGGAAGTGGCTATCATACTGGATAGTTCAGATATAGGAATGTTTTATTGTTACAGAACGTTTGATAAGATAATAAGACAGGGAATATTACTAACCTGCCCCAATTCAAAGAGAAGCCCTCTGCTACATTAGAACTCATACAGCCAATTTACAGAGTCAGTAGGATGTATCCTCCAACTTTAGAAAGAGATTTACTCTCCTTACTTTTTAAGTATACATGTATGCATGGGTCTTCGTGTGGTCTGGGTACACTAGGCACTGTAGAGACTAGAAGAGATCATAGGATCCCTCAGGGCTGGGGCAGCTGGGAGCAAATCCTTGTGGGTCCTGGGATCTAAACTCATTTGTATTCTTTGCAAGTACAGTGCACTCTCAACTCCTGTGCATTTCTCTAGCCTGTCCAGTATGCCCTTAAGACTTAAAAAAGTCCATTTATTATGGAATATTTTAATGAGAAAAACTATAACCATATACATCTGTTATTTTGTCAACTCAAAGCTTCTTTCTTAGTTATGCTATTTAAGGAGAAGTTATCCATTACCGGAACATTGGGAGGCGGTATGACATAACGGCCAAGACTTCACAATTACCAAGTAGGGAGGGAGGCAGTGAATCAAATCTTGCCAAACTATATATATATTTTTTTCAAGAGATGAATTTATCTATGTAATCTTTTCTAACGGCTAGCTATTTTTTTATGTTAAACATTTCCAGGTACTTTGATTCTTAGCAAATTAGTATTTAAAAATTATTCCAATGCAAAAGTAAGAGGTATTTTTCTCTAGGTTTTTACATATCTGTTCTCCAAGATTATTAAGGTAAAATAATAGTATTATAAAATTTCAACTGTAATAAATATATAACACAACAAGAAAAAGTTCCATCTTCAGTTTCGTCCTCAGTTTCTCTAACATAACGACATGCTTAGTAGATGACAAGATGTAATTTCTGTTTGGAAGACATACTTATTGTGAAATCCATTAACTAGTTGAATTAATTTGTTAGAAATACTTTAAACTTTATCCAATAATTTTAGAAATAAGCTTTTATTTATTTTGATGTTAACTGTATTTATCTGACTTTATTTTATCACATCACGATTAAGAACACACATAAGGTCCTGGAACATTTATTTTGGTAGGAATGAGGAAAGATGATTTGTATAGAAAGAACACTTATACTTCAGAATTAAGAAGGAATAATTTAAATTTTTTTTGGTTGTATATCTTAGGAAACCTGTTCTCTCTCTCTCTGTCTCTCTCTGTCTCTCTCTGTCTCTCTCTCTCACACACACACACACATTTATAGTGGTTTAAGTTATTCAGAAAATGAATTTTTTATATCAATCTTAAATTTAATAACTAAGATAAATAACTACTCATGAGTCAAAACCCTGTTCTCAACCTGTAGTTATCATTTTTCCTATTTAAAGAAACTAAAAATAGGTGCCGAAAGGTAAGGGTGCTTGCTGCTAAGCATGACACACACACAGACGGATGCACGCACGGATGCATGCACGCACACGCGCGCGCGCGCACACACACACACCCCCCGGACTTCTTAATGAACAGATTAAAGAACGGGAATGACTAAGCTGTTGTACTTTAATTCCAGCACTTGAGAGGCAGAGGCAGGCAAATCTCTCGGTTTGAGGATTCTGGTCTACAGAGTTATCTCAAGACAGCCAGGGCCACACAAAAAAAACTAAAAAAAAAAAAAAAAAAAAAACAAACCAAAAAAAAAACACTCTAGACTTTCTAGAAAGGACTCTAGAAAGTGAAGTAACTATGTTTTCATAGGCTTTTTTTTTTTTTTTCCACGCCAGCATAGAACCAGTTTTAAACAAAGATGTTAAAGAGAAATTTATTGACTGAAACTGAGGTCATTCTTTGTTACATCACATAAAGGGTGAGAGGCAGATAAGCCCAGAATGTGCTAAGTAACTGTGTAAACTAGATCTGCTTCAAAAACCATTTTGACTCTACAAATGCTACCTGCTTATAGTCCTTCCCTCCTGGCTGCCCACATCTCAGTAAAGAATCTAAGCGGTCAAGAGCAAGCTGGCTCTGTCCTGGTAGAACGGCAGTGCTGTGCTAGTGAGCACGGCCTGATTTCCCTGCTACGACAACTGGTCACAAGGCTAATATGAACACTAGATAAGATAGTGTGGGAGTACAGGTGTGCCCATGCACATTTGCACGCAGTGTTTGAGACAGGTTTGTTTGTTTGTTTGCTGTTGCTTCTGCCACCATAGCTGGTCCGTCAGTTTCCAGGTCCTCCTGTCTCCTTCCCCATCATGCACTGGGCCTACAGACCTGCACTGCTGAGTCTGGATTCATGTAAGTTCTGGAGATCTATACTCAGGTCCTTGGGAGCACACACAGCAGGCTTTCCAGTGAGCTAGTCCACACTTCTTTTAAGTTTGAATCCTTGGATTTAAGACTATGCTCATAATTAAACTATTTAGAAAGTACAATCCAAGTTACTAAACAGCAGCATATATAATGTCTTTATTATTTTAATAGAAGACGTGTAGATGGTTTACCTGACATCTTTCTCAAGTTGAGCAGTACACTTCATCAGTGAGTCAATCTTGGAATCCCTCTGTCTCACAGACTCTATGAGGTATCTGTATGGTTGCTGACTCTGATTTAACAGTGAATTGGCTCTGTCAAGCTGGAAAAACACACATTTCATTAAACTGCAGAAAACTTGACAATACACTGAGACCACTGAAAATGCTCTAGCACTATAGCAGTGTTAACCTCTTGAATGACTTTTCCGACAGTGGGGACTGGATGCAGGACCTCAGGCCTGCACTGAGTGACATACCACATTCCAGAGTGCACCAAACTCTTTTGCACATTAACTATTGTGAAAAGCTAAATAAATTTGTATACATTTAGAAGTTTAAAAAAATGACTGATTACTGGGTGGTGATGCATGCCTTTAATCCGAGGAGCACTTGGGATGCAGGGGGAGCTGGATCTGAGTTTGAGGACAGACAGGTCTACAGAGTGAGTTCTGGGACAGCAGTGCTACACAGAGAAACCCTGTCACAAAAAAAACCAACCAAACAAGCAAATGAACGAAAAAAGAGTTTGAAAACAAAAGGACTAATCAATATAGTCATTATTAATAATAAGAATAACAATACAAGAAAATATAAAATGCAAATTAGATATCAATTTCAGAGGTTGGTCACCCACATTTTTTATTTGTATACCTGACCAACCACAGGGGACATGGACACACACACACACACACACACACACACACACACACTCATACACACACACACACACATGCACACACACTTGTACTACTTGTGGACTGCCTCATACACACACACACACACACACACACACACACACACACACACACACACACACACACACACGTTGCCTGAGGGAAGGAAGGGCTGGCATGAGATGGAGATGGGGAATGAACAAACAGGCAGTGGAAAGAGGTAGAGGTAGACAGGAGTGAAAAAAACTCAGGAGCTTTTGAAAAGAAAACTTTTGGGAAAGACAACTTTTTCCTCCTTTTGGTGTATTTTTCTTTTCTTCAGATATTCATTCTTTAAAATCCATGGTGATGTCACTGCAATCTTACTCTATTAGGTTGCTTTAGAAACATTCAAATATGCAACCGAAGTAAGTTCTACAACCCGATCCTGTAAAACCAGTTTCCTTAGTCAATTATATCAAACAATTGCCTGGACTTTGTTTTCACAGAACTGACCCTGGGTGAATAAATTCAACTGACAAGTTGCTTTGTGTTTCAAAGTGCAGTCTTCTGCCTGTGCCAGAGAGGTGGCCTGGGCAAAGGTGGGGGGAAGTTACAGACTATAGTAAACTGTGGTCTAGAGTGAGCAGTCTAAAACTTACCAATCTAATTTTAATTGCCCAAAGAGTATAACAGCTGCCACCCTACATGCTTTAGTTCAATTTTTTTTTATAACAGCAACTACTGTATTTGATTTTAAAATAGTAAAATGAGCCAAAAGTCTTACTTTTAAGGTATCAAATATACATGCAACGACTTGCTCCCGCTCATGAAAAACACAACATTACTGTTTGAGGACATATGTCTTTTTAACTGTGTGTAATCTTCCAAATATTTGTGCCACTCCCATCCCCAGCTCTCTCCGGCCTTGTATGCAACACCTGATGGTAAGCAAGTACGTGCGTGCTGTACCACTGAGATACAATGTTAGCCTCTCCAGTGGAAAAAGAATATAGCTTTGTTTTATTATTTTTTAAGATTTATTTTATTTATATGAGCACACTGTAACTGTCTTCATGCACACCAGAAGAGGGCATCAGATTCCATTACAGATGGCTGTGAGCCACCATGTGGTTGCTAGGATTTGAACTCAGGACCTCTGGGAGAGCTGTCAGTGATCTTAACCATTGAGCCATCTTTTCAGCCCATAACTTTGTTTTTGAAGAATAAAATGTTGTGATTTTTTTTTTTTAACAAGTTAATTGAACAAACTGAATTGCTCTGGTTAAATTTTCCCCAATATGGCTTAAAAAGCTTCTTCTACTTACAGTAGTACGTATTCCAAGTTTCACAATCAATTGCTGCCTGCTGTTAGCGATCTTTTCCTTATAGAAAGGCGCTAGTAACTGATGAGTAAGGCACTATACAATACGTGACTCATGATTAACCCATGATACAACAGTTTACACAATTGTTCTTCCTCCTTTGTTTCAAACATTTGCACAAATGATTCACAGGAAATCAGAACCTGATTAATATGTATATTTCACATTCAAACACTAATTCAAATTATACTTGATCATGCAAATTTATATTTTTCTCTTAAGATTTACAAAATATACAGATGACCACACTTATTTTTTATGTTATGTGTCTTGTCTTGTTCTCTCTCTCTCTGTCCCTCTCTCTCTCCTCTTCTTCCCTTCTTCCCCCACCTCCCTTCCTTTCTTTTCTTTACTTTTTGTCTTTTTGAGACAGGGTCTCTCAATGTAGCCCTGGCTGTCCTGGAACTCGCTCTGCAGATCAGGCTGGCCTTGAACTCAGAAATCTACCTGCCTCTGCCCATACAGTGCGGGGGTAAAAGATGTGTGCCACCACTGCCCAGGCTGTGTGTTTTTTCTTTCTTTTTTTTTTTGTTTTTTTGTTTTTTGTTTTTTGTTTTTTTTTTTTTTTTTTTTCGGGGCTGGGGACCGAACCCAGGACCTTGCGCTTCCTAGGCAAGCGCTCTACCACTGAGCCAAATCCCCAACCCCTGTGTTTTTTCTTAAATGTAGAATTTTCTCTTATGGAGTCTCTCTTCACAGGAACTCCTGGAAATCAGGCCCTTTGTTACCAGGACAGATTGAACTATGTTCTAAGAAGTGGACTTACATACATGTGATAGAAGTGGAGGTGGATTATAGTCCCTGGCACATCCGTGGTTACTCTTTCAGATCATGCTAGGAACATGAACTGTCTATTAGATGTTCAACACTAGGCAAAATCTGTACTCTCAGTCACTTGGGAAAATGTTACAAAACACTGAGTCTCATCCTGGCTAGGGCTAAACTACAGTTTGACAGGGCTCTGGCTCTGATAAGCAGCCAGACCCGGAGAATGGGCAGCTATCAGTCTTGTACTTGCTTTAAGCTGCTTCAATGAACTATTTTTGTGAGCATGCCATCTTATAACTTGAACTGAATATCCTCCCCACTAAAGCCAGTTCCATTTTGTGTATTAATGACATCATCATCCCCAAGAAGTTTAAGATTTAGTGTTAGGATGTGCTGTGTCAAGTGTGCTGTGCTGGCTGCTGAGCTCTATGTAGGCTTGGAGAGTCTCGGGGTAGGAAGAGTGTACACAGGCCTACAGTGGCGAGACAACAACTGGGGTTTAGAACAGCAGCTGTTCACCAATAATTCTGCACGTTTTCCTTTACTTTGATAATCAAAAGCAAGTATGTGCTAATTGATCATCAGCTATGCTTTTGACTGGGATGCTTAAAAGAAATTGAGACAGTCTTATGTGTAGCCCATTGATTCTTCCATGTTCCAAGTGTTGGAATTATAGGAATGCACTACAAGGCATGGTCTAGCCCCAACTTCAAAATGTTGGTATGAAGGATAAGTCAGAAGAGGAAGATGGTAAGGCATCCGAATAACTAGCATGGAAAAGATAGTAGGATTTACTGAAGCATACAAGACTGTAAAGCACTCTCCAATCAAAATGTGGTCCTGAGTAATTTTTATTAGGGGTTGTTAAAAATAAGGATTCTTTGGCTCCTTTCATTCTACACCTCCTTGATCACAATCCTGGAAGGCAGGGTTTAGAAACCTGTATCTCAAATTAGAACCTTGGATGATTCGTATGCTCATTAATGTCTGCCTATTTCAGAAAGGAGCTGGCCTGGAGATCACAACTTAGCCAGGCCTTAGACTCCCGAATCCTGGGATTACAGATGGGAACACACTTTATTGATATTTTAGAATTACTGTTGAGGTATGAAGATTGAGCAAAGGGCAGACATGAGAGGACTAACTCCATGAGAGGAGGAGGAGGCTCAGTAGAGAAAGGGAGCTTGCTGTGCAGCAGGGTGACTGAGAGCTGTTCTGTGATTACCAGGCATGCTCAGCACATATGCATGCACATGCATAGTCATGACGACTGACTTACAGGCTGACAGGGGCACACACATGGTAGAAGACGCAAGAGAACCATCTGAATTGTAGGGACAGGGTTACAAGGCAAAATGAAATGACTTCTAGATTATCCATAATGTGGCATCTCAGGTAGATCAAATCTGATGGGCACTGAGAAGAACCTGTGATGAGGAAGTTATTCAACTGTGAGGAAAGAGCAGACTGATGGAGGATGAAAACATTAATAAAATAAATGCATTTAAAGAAGAATAACATGAATTTGCCATGCTTCCAAACTACTGTAAAAAAAACAGCTTTCCTTAAGAAAACTCTAGCACATTGTCATAAGGCCAAAGGCTTCTCTTGTCTTTGATAGTCCTTATAGAACACTCAGCAGACTGTAAGATACACTATCACCCACCAATAGCCAGGCGATGGAGAATGCTAGTGAGTATCAGTGCTAAGGTGATCCAAGGGTCAAGACAGCATGGAAAAGCCAGGAGAGGCTTGAGAGAAGAGTATAAAATGTTTATGATAAGATACTGGGCCTTTTAAAGTTCAAACAACATACTATTGTAATGAAAGGCCTGAAGGAAGCCTGGGTCCTCCCTCTGCAAGAGCGAGTGCTCTTTTTCTCTAAGAAATGAATGAATGAATTAGAGACAGTTTCTTTGTGTAGCCTTGTCTGTCCTGGAACTCCCTCTATAGAGATCCTCCTATCTCTGACTCCAGAGTGCTGGGATTAAAGGTATGCTCCATCACTGCCTGGCTAAGAAATTCTTTTTAAAATGGCCCAACTGTATAGCAATGTCAGATTTGGGTCTGAGTATGTGGAGAATTTATATTGTTTTGTAAATGGCTCTTAGCATATTGTCCTAGATTTAGAATAACTGATATTTTTCAAGAATGAACCACAATCAAGATTTCTTTTTTTGGCACTGCTATTGTCCCTCCCTCCCTCCCTCCCTCCCTCCCTCCCTCCTAGACAACTGTCTTGTTATGTAAGCCAAGCAGTCATTGAGTACACGGTTTTCCTGTCTCAGCCTCAAGGGCTAAGACAGTAGGCATACACCACAATACAGCTTGAAGAAGTCTTGCTTTAAACATTTCACAAGGTTTGACACAGACCTGCTACTGCAGTAATCGCAAATGTTTTGTCCTTGTAGCACATTAATTATTCACATGGAATATGTACATGTGCTGATCTTTGTTTTAACTATTAATTATTTTAAGGCAGGGTAACCCAGGTTGGCCTCTACCTCAAGATGTAGCTGAGAATAATCTTGAAATCCTCATCCTTTTGTTACCATCCATATGTGCTAGGATTATAGGTAGATGGCACTGTACCTGATTTATGGGGTGCAGGGGATCAAAATTAGGAATTGGTTTATGTGAAGCAATGGCTTCACCAACTGACTCACATGCTCAGTTCTGTTTATCATTATTAAAGCAAATGTTACTTTTCATAAACTTTCACAGAGAAACAGCTTCAAAACACAAGAGACAGAGTGACAATCATTAATGAAGCTGGTTCTCATGCTGTATCACAGTTCCTGTGAATTTTATTTGTCCAGACAACCCCGATTTCACAAATTCTTCAAAGTTTGCCCTGAGTCATCAACTTAATAAGCATTGGTACCTACTTATATGATCTCCCGAATGCCAACTCTATGAGGATGAATACCATATGCGATACATTCAGAGAAAATAGCTCCCAAATTCCTTCCCAGGAGAAAAGCACAAGTTCTATTAATTTTGTTAAGATGGTCAATTAGACTTTCCCTCTGAAAAAGTTGCTTCCAGACATATTGGGAGAAAGCAGCAGCATTGTCAAAATCACAAGTGGCAGAATTTGCCAGGACTGCCTCCCCCAGAAAGTGCATCACGGCAACACTGCATCCCTGCCCAACCTCCTCTCTGTGCTCCTCTCTGGCCTCTGGCTCTCCTTCTCTCCTGCCCCACCCACCTCGCTCTTACTTGCTTGGGTTTTATGCAGACTGCTTTGAGTTTGTGGCTTTCCTGCCTCTACCTTCCTAGTGGCAACTCTAACCTTTTTCTACATGTGTTCTTCACATTCCACTTGCCATCTCTCGCCTAACCCTTCTCTCAATAGATTTTAAATTATTAGTTTTTCTTTTTAAAGCAGCATTTCACAGAGGCCCAGACTGCCCTCAAATCTGCCATGTGGCGAAAGATGGACCCTCTTGATTTTACCTCTTAAGTATTAGGATTATAGACATAAGCCACGATGCCTGCCTCTCTACTTATAAAAGACAGGAACTTGTAATGTACGTCAAGGTCGGCCTCAAATGATTCCCTTCCTTTAGTGTCCTGAGGAGGTGGGACTGCTGCTGTGCCACTTCATTGAGCTTGGCTATAGTTTTTAGAGCAGTTTTACACTGAACCGGACAGAAAGTAGTCTTCTTTATTCTGATACCTTAACATAGAATTTAGACTTCATTCTTGTTATAATTAGACTTGGACAAATGTATTATGCTATGTATCCACAACTAATGTTAACATAGACACTTTGTTCTGCTCTACAAATTTCACTGGACATCAGGTTGCAGTGATGGCTGTGTGCCTGCCATGCAAATCTGTGTATCTGAGTTCAAGTTTCCAGAATACACGGAGCTAGGGGCAGTAGCATGCATCTGGAATCCAGTTTTCCCACGTAAGACAGCAGGTAGAGCCTGAAGGCCCATGGAAGCCTGAGGGCCAACTAGCCTGGCATAAGCAGAGTGGATAGCAGAAGAGGTACTGTGTCTCAGACAGGGTGGAAGTGAGGACTGACATCTGGGGCAATCCTCTGATATCATAGTACCTTGCATGCATATACCTGTACTTACACAGATGAGCCCACTCACGCATACATCGTATGCACATTTGCAAGTTCAGATTTATTATATGTAAAGAATGACCATATGATTCATGAAGTAAATGAACTTAACTGAACCTAACCAAGAAACGACATATCAAAAACAATACTGCGATTGTACTTATGGTCAAGAAAATGAAGTCTGAAAATGGACAGAGGATTGGTTCTGGGTAGCAGACTCGTAAATGTGTAGTGTTAGCATTCGTAGCCACCAGGGGAACCAGACTAAAAGTACTGTGAGATTCATACTCACTGCAGGAGGAATGGGATTTTATCTTACTCCATGAAGAAAATAAGTGGCACCAAAAGCCGGTGACCATGTTAAGAAAGAGGAGTACTTACACAGTTGGTAGGAATATGAACTGACACAAATGCTATGGTGCTAAGTCTGGAGTTTTCTCAGAGGGGTAAAACTAGCACATGCCCCAGGTTGCCACTGTCTTGGACACATACCCACAGAAGTCCACATGGTATTACAGAAATACTGGTAATCCATGGCATCACTGCCCTATTCGCAAAGGCTCAAAAATGGAATCAGCTTAGATGCTCATCAACTGATGAGTGGACAATAAATACATAGCATCAATATATAATGAGATTTAATTAAATGTAAAGAAAAAGAAAACTGCAGAAAAATGGATGGAAATGGAAAATATACTAAGGGAGGTAATCCATGCCCAGGAAACCAAATGCCACATGCTTTCTCTCATATGTGGATCATAGCTTCCAAACTGAGAATCCCATGTTTAATTTGGAATGTCCGTAGAGACCATAAAGCTAGAAAAGGGCAATGGGGTGACCTTCAGGAGAGTGGGATACAGAACACCGTGATGTGAAAGAGGAGAGAAGTGCTGGGGTAGTGAGGCTAACAAGGATGAGGAAGAGCAGTGGAGAGGAGGGACAAAGTAGGGGAAGGCTAGTCTACGCCTTCAACCAGACACTCTGTAAGTGGGTGATGCTGATTCAAGAACCCAGGAGACAGCAAATGAAAATCCTAGTACCAGATGTGGCCGACAAAACAATACAGGCTATTGCTCTATGTGCTGCTCTGGGCTTCCTGCCAGGTCTAAAAGGAAATACCCCATTGGTGAATATACAACACTTAGGTTGCAGGGCATGGAAAAAACCAAAGTGAAAATGGCCTTCCCCTTGATGACTAGCTTTCATGCGTCTGGAAGGTACTATGTAGATAGCCAGGGAGAAAACCCAAAAGTGTTCTTAACTGCTGTAGACCTTGTATGTTTTAATAGTGGTTTGTAAGACAAGATCTAGTGCAGTATTGGCACGACTATTATATGAGAGTAAACAACTGTGTTCTGACTAGATATGAGGCCTATTTCACAGGACAGAGTTCATGCCTAGTGCTGTGGACCTAGTCAAAGGCTCATGGCTGGTATCTCAGATAGGGTTACTATTGCTGTGATGAAATATCATGACCAAAAATCAAGTTGGGGAGGAAAAAATGAACAGTTCATAAAACAGTTCATTATCAAAAGGAGTGTGGGCAGGAACTCCCGCAGGGCAGAAAACTGAAGGCAGGAGCCAATGCAGAGGCTGTGGAAGAGTGCTGCTTACTGACTTGCTCCCCATGGCTTGCTCAGCCTGCTGTTTTATATAACCCGGGATCACTAGCTCAGGGGTGACTCCACTACAAAGTGCTAACCCTCCCTCATCCATCACTAATTAAGAAAAATACCTTATAGACTTGTGCACAGCCAGATCTTATGGGGGCACTTTTTTTTAAAAAAAGACTTATTTATTTATTTTATGTTTGTGTGTACACTGTAGCTGTCTTCAGACACAGCAGAAGAGGGCATCAGATTCCATTACAGATGGTTGTGAGTCACCATGTGGTTGCTAGGAATTGAACTCAGGACCTCTGGACAAGCAGTCAGTGCTCTTAACCGCTGAGCTATTGTTCTAGCCCCTGGAGGCATTTTGTTAAATTGAGGCTCCTTACTCTCTGATGACTCTAGCTTTCGTCAAGCTGACATAAAACTAGCCAGTATAGTTGTTTAACTAAATGGACGGTTGTCAAGCTTTCTCTCAGGTACCTGTTTATCTAGGCACAGACTAGATTGTTCTAAGACATGGTCAGTAAAGCTTTATGAAGTGAACAGAAGTTGTTAATGCAGAGTGCAGATGCTGACACTTCTAAGCGACTTTCTTTATATTAAAAAGATTCTTCTTCATACAGTTCATCTGACCTCAGTTTCTCTCCCCTCCACTCCTCCCAGCTCCCTGCTCCTAGAACTACTCTCTTCTGTTTCCCTTCAGAAAGGAGCAACTGAGTGCTCAGGCACTGAGGTGCATATCACCTGCCCCAAGGCTCAGGGACATTAAGGAAAATGGAGCAGAGGAATGAGAATGAGAGGATGTGGAGGAGGGCTGTGGACACTGTGTTCTGGGCATGCTGTGCCTATTGTACTCATGAAGTCACAGCAGTTGTAGTTGCCAGCAGACACTGTACATGACTGGGCGCATAAATTACATAGATATATAGATTTAGTCATGGATGCCCAGGAATGGTGCTCAGGAATCCTGTGCCTTCTCAAGGAGCTACTGGGAACATCTAGCTAATGTGAGAGGGAGTGTCATGGTCTCCAGTCACAGTCACTGGTGAGTTACCCACAACCTAGGGGATAGCTCCGCATCCACTCCCATGGGGACAGCTATGGGTATATCCATCCATCCATCCATCCATCCATCCATCCATCCATCCATCCATCCATCCATCCACCCACCCATCCATCCATCCACCCACCCATCCATCCATCCACCCACCCACCCACCCATCCACGTATGACAGTGGGAAGCTTTTAGTGACGTGTCTGCAGGGGTGGGCGAGGGTAAGTGGAAGGAGTATGATTCTATAAGGAGCACGGAAAAAATGACTCTTAGACATGTAAAAAAAAAAAAAAATCTTAACAACTAAGGTTGCACCTGATGAACAAAATCCAGTGACAGCACTCACTCAATAATCAGACACAGTCCTAAAATCCTATGATGCTCACTGGACAGTAGATAAGCAGAGACCAATCTGGAGAGAGACGGCACCTTGATGTGCCCGGCTGAGAAGTCTCCCTTAGGATCCTGACCCTCGGATCAGAAGCTTTGAGAGAGTGGATCTGATCTTCAGCTAAGATATGTCACACAGCTGGTCAGCCTTTGGGAGATAGGCTGAAGAACACAGTTAGGAATCTAGAGTGTGAACCTTGTGTGATGACCCTCCGCATAATAAAATGTAACTTTTGTTATACTAACTATACGTATCTACCTTTTTTTTTCTTTCTTTTTTTTTTTTTTCGGAGCTGGGGACCGAACCCAGTGCCTTGTGCTTGCTAGACAAGTGCTCTACCACTGAGCTAAATCCCCAACCCCCGTATCTACCTTTTTGATTATAACAGATTTGAATAAATTATATAGATGTATGGAACTGTCAAAAAGTGAGAAACTGTATTTGAATAAATCCTTTAAAAATCAAAGTAAAGTGAAAAAAAATTATCCTCTTTGAGCTCCTGAAAGGGTGTGTGTTTGAGAATTTTAATTAGGGAATTACAAACTCCATAAAGGGGCAAACTGGAATTCCAGAATTATAAGCTAATATTTGAGATGGAGATAGTAGGTGAGGTTAATGGCAATGGGTGGTGGTGGCACATGCCTTTAATCTTAGCACTCGGGAGTCCTGAGGCAAGTGTCTCAGGATCTCTGAGTTCGGGGCCTGCCTGGTCTACAGAGCAAGTTCCAGGACAGCCAAGGCTACACAGAAAAGTCCTGCCTTGAAAAAAGGGAGAGAAACAGAGGTGTGGGGGAGAAAGGAGAAGAAGCAGAAACTTCATACAATCAAAAGCAGAACATAGACTGAAAATATGCAGTACACCATTACCTCCACTCTAGACAACTTTAAGCAACCAGACTTGTCACTTTGGAATTATCAAAAGAAACAGAGGACAAGGGGAAATAGAAAGGTAAATTTACTGAACTCACATGTTAAAAAAATCCAACACACCCCAAGCATAGCAATAAAGAAACCATGGCAGGCCATCAGTATCAGACTGTCTCAGGTCAATTCAGAAAGAATAATTTGCAAAAACACATCTTAGTGTGAGAGAGATCTCAAGAGAAAACATTCTACTGAGGGGCAAAGGTCAAAAGAACATATTCTAGTGAGGAAAAAAGGTCAAGAGAACATATCCTAGAGGGACTAAGGTCAAAAAATATGTTCTAGTGAGAGACTGCAGTCAGAACAACACATTCTAGTGAGAGACAACGATCAGGAGAACATGCTCTAGTGAGAGACTGTTTTAGTTAGGGATTCTATTGCTGTGAAGAGACACATGACCAAGGCAACTCTTATAAAGGGGCACATTTAATTGGGGCTGGCTTACAGGCTCTGAGGTTCAGTCCAGTATCATCATGGTGGGAGCACGGCAGTGTCCAGGCAGCCATGGCACTGGAAGAGCTGAGAGCCCTACATGTTGTTCCAAAGGCAAACAGAAGACTGGCTTGCAGGCAACTAGAAGGAGGGTCTCAAAGCCCAACACCACCCGTGACACACTTCCTCTGACAAGGCCACACCCACCCCAATAAGGCCACACCTTGTACTAGTGCCACTCATTCCTTGGGCCAACCATAT
The DNA here is from genome assembly GCF_011064425.1 of Rattus rattus. NCBI lineage: Eukaryota > Metazoa > Chordata > Mammalia > Rodentia > Muridae > Rattus > Rattus rattus. Next base: position 25,291,660 of record NC_046165.1, read on the forward strand.
CCAAATGACCACAGTGACGAAGGTCATGAAAAGAGTGTTAAGCTAAAGACTAAAGAACATCTTTCAAGGCAAACTTGTATTTGTATGAACTGTGAGTATGCCAGCAAATGGTTGAACTTAACACTTTATTTAGGAATTGGTTAAATAAAATTAGGTGTTGTTTTGTTTGTCCTACTTAGGTACTAAGATTAAATTGACTTCTAAAGTTGTATTTGCATTGCTAATCTTAAAATAATATTCATATGAGAGAATAATATAATAACTTTAATTTTGCTGAAACTTAACTCATAACAGTATTTGAGTTTGGCAGCATATTCATGAACAAAATTCACCTACTGATTCTTCTTTTAATTGTTGAATTCATCTAGATTTTGTTTTGATCACAATTCATCAAATCATTAATTTGTATCATTCAATAATTTTGCTTTTTCAAAATAAATCCTTATGTATGAAATTGTGTAAACTACTCACCTTATAAAAAGTTTCTATTCACCCTTAAAAAAAAAAAAAAAAAAAAAAAAAAAAAAAAGAACATCTTTCAAATCCTAAAAATTAGGTTAAGAATGAGACAGAGAAGGAAATTAGCCTCACACTTCCTTCCCCCTCTTCCAAATTCCCTTCTTTGGCCTTTCTTGGATAGGAAGTGAACTTGGGGCCTTGCTAATGCTAGGAACACGCTCTATCTCTGAACTGTAGTCCCTGTCCTCTTTTTAATTCTGTGAATTTTTTAGATAAATTCTTACTAAGTTGCTGAGGCAGGCCTTACACTCTTTCTATAATCCAAGTAGGTCTTTAACTCAAAATCCTTTCCTGAGTAGGATTCCTATAGGCCTGAGCTGCTAGGACCAACTAACTTCAAATCTTACCAGGGCAAAAAGTCTTTCCAGAAACAAAACTGAGCCTAGCAATTCCATGTCTACTTGACTAAAAATTCGATTCACCACACTGAATTGTTTGTGAGACATAATTCACAAGAGCAGAAAGGGAGGAAGAGCCTGAAGTTTACCAGGGAATGAATAAACAGTCTCTGGTAAATATACGATACATGCAACAGAATGTTATTTATTAGTAAAATGTCACAAAGTATACGGTATATGCTACAGTGTAGATAAACCTAGAAAACAGTATGCCCAAGAAAAGAAGCTAGATACAAAAAGCCAGAACCTGTATGATTCCGTTTGTCCAACTATGCTGAGTAAGTAACCGCATAGAAAAGCTAATAGACTACAGACAGACAGACTGGTGTCAGCGGCTGGGGTGGGTGTGAGTGATTGCTTAGTGGTGCAGGCTTTATTATGTAGTAATAAAAATGTCTCAGAACTAGATAGATGTGATTGCACCGTATTCTGAAGGAATGTAAGATGGTCTACTTTACAATGATTAATTTTATGATGTGAGTTTTACCTGGGAATTAAAAAATCAATGATGAATCATAAAACACAAAAATGATAAATTAGACCTTATCAAAATAAAAAAGTTCATACATCAAGGAACAGTTACAAGAGGATGCAAGACAACACAAAACCTCTCCCATGTGCTAAAGATCTGCAATCCAGAATACACAGAAAATTCCTGCCAATCAACAACAATATCAAGCCAAAAGATACAACTAAAAATCAGGGGAAGTGAGTTGAAAACATATTCCTATGGTTGAGAGGCACTGTGACTGAATTAAGATAGGTGGTATCTGGGTTAGGGATGAAGCTCATGGTAGAACTTTATACTGGGCTCCATCTTCAACATACCAACAAATAGTGAATAACAACATAAACACTAAGGGGTGACATTTAAGAGTGCTGAGGGGGCTGGGGATTTAGCTCAGTGGTAGAGCGCTTACCTAGGAAGCGCAAGGCCCTGGGTTGGTCCCCAGCTCCGAAAAAACAAAAAAAAAAAAAAAAAAAAAAAGAGTGCTGAGACCTCTAAAACAGAAAGTCTTACAGAGGAATTTTCGTCCAGCAACATGGCTGCTCTGGCAACAGACCACATCCAAAGACCTACTAGGTCTGTGCCATTCAGGTGGAATCACACACCTTTAATCCCCCTGGCTGGAATATGGACACATCCTTAGGAAACACCTTTAACCCAATGAAGATAAATTGATTTGTAGAAGGAAGCAGCCATATCTGAAAATAAGTGAGGGGCAGGAAAAATGATGAGTCAGAGAGAGATTGACAGAATGAGTCAGAGATAGGAGATGCCCAACTCATCAATGAACAGACAGGAAAGAGAGGTGACTTAAGAGAGCAGAACAAAGAGAGACGGGGATAGAAAAAAGAGACAGTTTTACTGGGATGGTTTTACAAAGACAGGTTGCAGGTGAAGATAGAACAAGCCAGAGAATGAGAGGGAGCCAGAAGATTAGAAGATTGCGAGAGTTAGTTTGAGGCCAAGCAGAACAATTCAGTGAGAAGCAGAGAGAAGTCAGTTTTAACCAGTCAGCTTGGAGAAGCGTTTGGGCCAGATCAGCTGAGTTAACCAGCCAGGGTTCAGAAGGAACTAGAGAGGGTGAACATACTGAGCAGCAAGCCTGGAAATGACACACACCCGGGCAGCCTTCATGGACATACTGCAGTCCTCGTCACACGAGTGGCAGAGATGCTGCCATGTAGCAGCAGATGTGGCTCCATCACAATCATGCGTCAAGCAAACCTCTAGCATATATAAATTACCTAACTGTGGTATTCTGAAAGTAGAAAATGACTAAGACTGATATTTCTCTATGTATACAGAAATGGCCAAGAGGAAGTTAAAAAAATAAAGCCTGACATTATTAGTCATTAGAGAAATGTTAAATCAAAGTCACAATGAGCTACAATATCATAGCCACAAAGATAGCTAGAATTAAAAAGCAAATGACAAGCATATAATGACTAATAGTTTGTCAGCTGGATGACATATGGAATCAACTAAACTCCAAGAAGCTGGGCATGCCTCTAAAGGACTTTTATTATTGGATCATTTGAGGTGGGAAGACCTACTCTAATTTCTGGGCCATACTTTCTGGTGGCAGCTCATAAGCTTTTGCTTTTTTTCCTACTTGCGCTCACTCTTGCTGGCAAGTTCACCTATTCTTGCCAAGACATTTCTTCAATGATATTAGAATCTACTCTTTCTTTTGTGATTATAGTGTAAACTGAAGATCAGCAGCTCTCTAGGACTCCACTGGGATTCCATCACCAGATTGGGATTGTTAAAATATCTATTTTCATGGAGTACTGGATCTTTGGCTTTTCCATCAGCGGATGGAGAAAATTTTATATATATACATATATATATGTGCGTATATGTATATATGTACACACATGCACATATATATATACACACACACATATATGTACACACACACACACCACACACACACACACATATATATAATTTATATATGGAAATAGAAAACCTCGACATGGCTGGTATAATGTAAGATGACTGCAATGCCAATAAATGTGGAAGGTTGTATAATTTCTATTATATGGAATATATAAAATAGGGAAATCTATGGAGAAAGACAGTTCATTAAGTACACACCAGATGCTGTAAGAGGTGAGAACGGGAAATGAAATGATGACTTAGGAAGTTTAGGTTTCCTTCTAGGATGATGAAATTGGTCTATAATTATATGGTGGTGATGGATATACAACACTATAAATATGCCAAAGGCTACTTGCTGATTTCTAAAATGATTTAAATGATGAACTTATACTATCTAAATTTTTCACAACAACGACAAACTGCATTTAATACTTGGGAGTTGGAGGCAACAGTTCCAGGAGTTTATGAGATAGACACAGGGGATTCAAGGTCACCCTTGGCCACATATTGAGTCTGAATCTAGGAAGAAATCTGTCTTAAAAAGGTATGTATATGTGTGGAAAGGGAGGAACGATGGCTCAGCATTTCAGAGCACTTGTTTCTCTTATTGAGGACCTGGATTTGATTCCCAGAACCCACATGGCAGCTCGTACCACCTGTACCTCTAATTTCTAGGGGTCCAGATCTGTGGTGCACTTACATACATGTAGATAAAACATACAAAAATAATTGTTTAAACATAAAATAAAAAGAAAGTGCATAAACATAAGGATAAGATTCCAGACTGAACACCAGGATAATTAACTATTTGATTAAATACAGTATCTTTTCCTCATTCTAACATTTCTCTTTATATGGTGTTTAACTGTTTAACAATAATAGCAATGTAGTGTGAGGTTCGTATAAATAAGGTCTACGGCAACAAAAGCACAAGATTAGGAGGGGATATGTAATACTACTAAACCAACTGCAATCATTATAAAATTATAAACAATAAAATAAAATGAAATGATAAAATATGAACTCAACTGAAAGTAGGGAGAAAAAAGGTCAAGAGCACAAAGAAGAAATAGTATAGACAAAAATCGAAAGACTGCAGGTCATAAGCATATCACTAAACATCTTACATTATAATTCTATTTATACTGAGCATACATTTTATTGTACTGGTTAGAATCAGAAAGATAGAGAACTTACCTTGCTGACACTGATCACAAGCAAAAAACAGTGCTAAAAAAATAAGGACCTAATAAACAAGAGCAAACATTCTGTGTTCATGGGTCAGACTACCGAGCAGTTCAGACTGTCAGGTCCTCAGTACTCTTCCCCTCTGACCACTCTTCTTTCTGTCAGCCATGTTGCAGACCGAACCTAGGGAGGTAGGACTGCTAGGCAGTCTGCTACATCGTTAGCCTATTTTCACCATTTTATATATAAAGTCAATGTAATCTCAAGATCACAGCAACCTTTTTTCCTCCCAGGAATTAATAAACTAGTTATAAAATTCACAGGCAAGTACAAAAATATAGAGTGGCCAAAAAGCTTTGAAAAGGAGTTGGAAAACCAACAGTATTTGATTTCAAGATACTAGACAACTATAACAACAACCACGGTGCCCATAAGGGTGACAAGCAGGGAACTAGAAGGGAACACATCTAGACATAGACTCATTCATAAATAATTAATGATCTTCAATAAGTGATACAACAGTTGAGTCTCAATGTGAAAATTTGTGAATTTCAATCTCATTTCATGTAAAAAAAAATCACAAATGGATCACAGACCTAAAACCATCACCCTGTGCACAAACCTTCTGTCTACAAAGATACTTTGATACCAGGGTAGGCAAGGATATTTTAGATGTAACATTTATTATTAGATATGACCATTAATTAATTAATTGATTGATTAATTGTTTTACATCCTGCCTGGAGTTTACCCTCCCTTCTCCCCTGCCCATCTCCTCCTCGGTCTGTTTCCCTTCTCTGGCCAAGGCATATCAAGTTGCAGTAGGCACTTCCTTTCCTATTAAGGCTCGATAAAGGAATCCAGTAGGAAGAAAGGGTCCCAAAGGTAGGCGACAGAGTCAGTGGAAGGAGTCCCACAAGAAGACCAAGCTACACAACTGTAACACATGTGCAGAGGACCTAGGGCAGACCCAGGTAGGCTCCCTGGTTGTGGGTTCAGTGTCTGTGAGTCCCTATGAGCTCAGGTTAGTTGACTCTATGGGTTTTCTTGTGGTGTCCTTGACTCCTCTGACTCCTATGGGATTGGTTTTTCTTGAGAGTCGCACTAGGTCTCTGTTATGGCTAATCAATGGTTGTCAACTTGATGGGAACCTCGACTGAGGAACTGCCTCCATCAAACTGGCCTGCAGGCAATCAATTTTCCTGATGGAAAACTAACAGAGGAGGGTCTGGCCTACTGTGGGAGGTTCCTTCTGTAGGCAGGTGGGCTTGGGTTGGATGAGAAAAGTAGCTGACCATAAGCCTGGGAGCAAACCATTGAGCAGCACTCCTCTGTGGTCTCTGCTCCAGCTTCTGTCCCCAGGCTCCTGCTTTGGTTTTCCTCAATGAACAACTGAACCTTAATCCAAATAAGCACTTTCCTGCCTCAAGATGCTTTTTCGTCATGATGTTTATTACCCCAACAGGAATGAAGCTACTACAGGAGCCCTGACACTGTGTTATGCTGGCCTTAAACTCCTGCCTCAGCCTCCCAAGGTCTGCAGTTTCTTTTCTCCCTTGGTTGGACTTTTTTTTTTTTTTTTTGAGATGGGTTTCCTTTAGAGCCCTAGGCTGTTAGAGGCATTGTACTTGGTTTCCTTTGATTATTTTATTCCCGTTTGCTAGAACTGACTTGTAGCAAGAGTAAATTTGTAGAAATTTTGTGAAGTCATTGTTAAATATGATCAAAATGAAAACTTACATAAATACATACAAAGGTCAATTCTATTAAAGACAAAGGGACACATGTCAAATGTTCACCAGATGTTACTTATAGTTCCTCTATGTGAGTTCACAGATGTGCACTAAGCCTAATGGTGTAAGTCTCACAACAGTGTTTGCTGAAGACCTTTCTTTCTAAGGCCCGGTGGTGATAAGGGCGGTCTGTGGAGAGTCCTACGGCAGATACGAGTATGCGCAGACAACAGAGCCCTTCCTCTCCTCCTAAGGCCCGGTGGTGATAAGGGCGGTCTGTGGAGAGTCCTACGGCAGATACGAGTATACGCAGACAACAGAGCCCTTCCTCTCCTCCTGTCATGCACACTGTTGACATCTGCCCACATTCTACTGCATCCTTAATCTCTGATGTTTCTCACTCTCATTTCACAATTCAGTGTAGAGACACTTTTACTACTAAATGTGCTTTATCGGTAGATACTGTACGGACAAAGGAACAGGTTTGTTCTTAAAAAACAAAGAAGCCAAGCATGGACTTGATGCATGGAGCGCTCAGAGTGTGCAGCAGCCCAGGACCTGCAGAGGTTCTAGCCAGTGGGCCAACACTGATGGGCAAAGTGAACAATGCTCTGCTCTGCCTAGGTTTCTGTCAGTCTGACACAAGCTAAAGTCTGCTGAGGGAAGCCCCATTGAGAAAATACCTCCAGACGATCAGGCTGTAAGAAAGCCTTTAGAACACTAAAAAAATTATTTATTTTAATGTATGTGAGAACACTGTACAAGGTCACTGTCTTCAGACACACCAGAAGAGGGCAGCAGATCCCATCACAGATGGTTGTGAGCCACCATGTGGTTGCTGGGAATTGAACTCAGGGCCTCTGGAAGAGCAGTCAGTGCTCTTAACCATTGAGCCATGTCTCCAAACCCGGCTTAGTATTTTTTAATTAAATAGAAACTCTAAAAAATTCAAATATTTAAAAATCAGTTGTCAGTGAGAAACATAATACCAACCGAATTAGCCAAAATTGTTTTGTCAGTGGACATTCTCAGAGGCTGATGCTCCGTGCCTAGCCTCGTCTACACTTCCTGGTTCTGGGCATTCAGTCTCCCTCCTGCTCTGCTTTGCCAAGTTGTTTAGGAGACTCAACATTCATGGGGTTTACAAGTTAAAATCCTTTTGCAACCAGCTCATTTGCACACTGCTCAGTGAGTAACTGCAGGCGTGACCAACCCATGCAGCCGAGAAAGCACCAGGTTTTTCCTGGGTCTTCTGGTCCAGCTACTCACCTCTTGAGAAAGCTGTCTTACTTCCTCCTTTTGATGGTCCAGATCTTTTAAAATTGATGAATTTTGTTTTTCTAACTGAAGAACTCTTCTTGCCAAGTGGACACTAGGTAAACAAAATGAAAAGCATTCATGGACACCAAAGTAGTGGAATGCACCTAAACACGCACTAGAGATTTGTATGCTGGAAAACGGACTCATTCTTTCCTAATAACACACAATAGTAAGAAATGACAAGACAAAGCAAAAACACTAGAAGAGCAATACTCTACCAATCAAAGCTCTGAAAGTAGCAACCCTGACATTTTGATATGTAAGTGTGATACACCGATTACCGTGACTGTGGTTTAGCCCTTCCCATCCAAGTAGAATTACATTATGTTACCAACGTGACAGAAAGAGCCATTTATAGCTTTCTCATTTAACAAAAGTTTCCAAATTACAAATTACCTTAATTATGTGAAATTATTTGAATATCATGTGCGAAATTATTTGAATTATTAAAATTATTATTTGAAATGACAGGAATATTATGTGCAAAAGGTTACATTTTGGAAAGTATTTCTACTGGTCAATATTATGAATTTTATAATACAAAACACAATCCGACAGGCTTCCTATTGCAAGTGGAGGTGGAAGAGATGTGTAACATGTGAGGAATGACCACAGCACAGGCGGGGTCCACACTAAAGGAACCCCTTCCTAACAGTGCTTCAGGTCCCCATGCCCTGGCGGGGTCTTAAGTCTGTGTGCTAGGCTGGCCTCCACTCATTCCCGTAGGTATGTCAGCCTGAGGGTTAGGAGCACAGGCTCACACCCACGGCCCACCATGCGCTGCTCTCTGCACTCCATCACAGCCCTTTGTTTTGTTTTGTTTCTCACGACAGGGTTTCCTGTGTAGCCCTAGCTGTCTACTCAAACACTGCAAAGAGTGAAAGAAGTGCTGGTAATACTGAGAAGTCCTGCTGCTGTCAAGACCCACATCGCATTTTCATGCTCTACATTAGTTCACTGTCAATTTAACTATGAATGTAGAATTCACAGACTCTAAATGCAGACCTTCTTACAATGTTGAATTGTTTTTTTTAATTTCTACCAAATAACCCTACAGAACAAAATGAGCCCTTACTGTATTTATATTTCCCAGTCAAAGACAAAGGGATTCATGTGAGACTCTGCTAAATATCATCTAACACATTTATGTGTAAGGACTGCTCATCCGAAGTAAAAAATACAAGTTTTTGTAAATGTCTATAGAGTGACCTCAACAATCTATCTACAGCTAATACTCTTTGATCTGGCATGGTATTTGCCAATTAATTTACATTACTGATGAAAAGAAGTAGTCTTCATTTTTTTGACACTAATTCTTTATAAAATATATAGTAATATGTAACCAGCACAATAAACACTGGCTTAAAGTGAAGTTAGAGCTGTGCGGTTTTCGGGACAGCATGACTCGAGAGCATTTTTATTACCCCACAAGCAGCTTCCTTTGTCTTCCTCCAGTCTTTATTAAATGCCTCTTAACCCTTTTCTTTTATGCATTTTAAAGGAATTTATAGTTTACATTGTATTTTTTTTGTATTTTTTTTAACTCTAGATACAATACTTTATGTATCAACAATGAAATTTATATTAACCCTGTTATAGAATTTGATATAGTTTTGTACAGAAAACAATTGAGGTTACAAAACCTCTCCCTGGGGTGTAGGGATCATGTTTTCTTTGTTAGTTAATATAACAAATGTACAGTTTGGGGTTTCTCTTTGTAGCCCTTGCTGTCTTCGAAATCTCTTTGCTCACCATTGACCTCTGCCTCCTGAGTACTGGGACTAAAGGCGTGCGCCATCACACTGGCTTTAGAAACGTATCTTAATGTTGCTTTGGATTACATCTGTTGGTTTTAACTATGTCTATGAACTCCATATTTTACATCACTAGCTCCCATTTTGTGTGTTTAATTAAAAACCCTGATTATTATCAATCACACTTTTATCTTCTTTCTTACACCTTTCATATATATATACTCTCTCTATATAGTATATATATATATATGTATATATATATATATAGTGTAGTTTCTATATTCTTGTTACTCACAGAACATACCCTTTAGTTCCTTTCTAAATAATTTTATCAACGAATGTATGCTGAAGGTATTGACAATATTTGTGTAACAAAGCTTATACAACAATGAATACAGACAAATTCAATTACAAAGAAGTATAGATGAGAGGAAATTTATATGCAAATAAAACTGTTTTCTATTAAGGGATGAGAGATGCTAAAAATAATGAGCTGCAACAGTGGCCAATTTAACACCACTCTGAAGATGGCAGTGACGTGGTCACGGCAAGTTAGGTACTTTATACTGTTCATTAGGTTTCGGTGACTTGTATTAGCATAACGTTCTTATGTAGATATGGAGATAAAGTAAAAAATATCAGATGATGTAAATGCTGAAGCAAGAAATTCCATGCAGGGTTTTAGTGTTAACCCTGGGGTGGTGTCCTAATGAGAAAGTCCCTGGTTTAGCTAAGGCATTTTGGAGAGAAACCCCGCTCGCAGCAGATGAAAGGTTTTACAGTTGGGGTATGAAAAGCCAGTGGATCCCACACCTCTTCAGACCACCACAGGCACCAGGCTCACATGTATACATATACAGGCAAAACTCATACGCATAAAAGCAAAATAAAAAATATAAAAAAGAATTAAAAAATGCAACAGGCAGAAAACTCTACAAATTAAAAGTGTTCTAAAGTATCTCCAAACGTGTGGACCAGCACAAGCGAGGAGGATCCATGACAACAGTGTCCGCTGTCACCGTGGGACACACGGTGTCAGTGTGGAAGCACAGCAACACAACCAGAGACGCGTGACTGCTATTTGCAAACAGTTGCTACTCAAACAAAAACATGACTTCAAATTTTGAAGTTTCATATCAAAAAGTTAATCATTTTAATCTACTTCGATTATATCAGCCCCTTTGGCTTTCCACAGGGCGTGCCAGCAAGAGTTTAAGGAAGGCTGCAATTGCTCATGCTTGTAGGAGACCTGGGAGTGAGCGATACCGTACTGTATGATTACACATGGATCAGAAACCTCAGAATTCTACTTAAATGAGAACCAGAACCTGCTGTTATCACCTCCCAGGAAATCAGCATTGTAGTGCCTCTAGAAACAAACTCAGCTAAAAACAAAAACAAAAACAAACCCCAAATGTCCATGTTTTTTGTATTTTAAAGGCTTCATTAAAAATTTAAAACAAAAGTATTTTAATTAAGTTATCTCATTAGGTGCCTAGGGAGAAGTTTTGGAATCTTGATTTTTCTAACTGTGCAACTGACTTAAGAACACCTTAACTGATATAACCACCTAGCACTTGCATATGCCAAATATTGTGTAATGATCTTTATATAGATTTTCTCAATTTAATTCTTAAAATATTCTTTTGGCAGCAAGAGGCAATTCTTAGTACTTTTCATGGGCCTTATCACAAATTGACAGCAACATGCACTCACAAAAAGAAAATCTAAAAATCTAAGTTTTCGGTAGCTATTGAAAATGATTTTGAAACTGAGTTTTAAGATTAGCATATAATGTAATCAGTTTCAGGGTGTGGCACACATGTTGTCACTCTCATGTTCATCTCTGCCATTGACGGCCCTGTCCCATGCCTTTGGTTACCCTGTGCATTCCACCTGTTACCCTTAGTCCCCTAGGTAGTGTATTTTAAAGAATATTCATAGATACGAAATATTAAGACCCAACAAAGAAAGTGAACTTCAGACCAATTTCCCTTATAAATATCGACGCAAAAATACTCAATAAAATTCTGGCAAACCGAATCCAAGAGCACATCAAAACAATCATCCACCATGATCAAGTAGGCTTCATCCCAGGCATGCAGGGATGGTTTAATATACGGAAAACCATCAACGTGATCCATTATATAAACAAACTGAAAGAACAAAACCACATGCTCATTTCATTAGATGCTGAGAAAGCATTTGACAAAATTCAACACCCCTTCATGATAAAAGTCCTGGAAAGAATAGGAATTCAAGGCCCATACCTAAACATAGTAAAAGCCATATACAGCAAACTAGTTGCTAACATTAAACTAAATGGAGAGAAACTTGAAGAAATCCCACTAAAATCAGGGACTAGACAAGGCTGCCCACTCTCTCGCTACTTATTCAATATAGTTCTTGAAGTTCTAGCCAGAACAATCAGACAACAAAAGGAGATCAAGGGGATACAGATTGGAAAAGAAGAAGTCAAAATATCACTATTTGCAGATGATATGATAGTATATTTAAATGATCCCAAAAGTTCCACCAGAGAACTACTAAAGCTGATAAACAACTTCAGCAAAGTGGCTGGGTATAAAATTAACTCAAATAAATCAGTAGCCTTCCTCTACACAAAAGAGAAACAAGCCAAGAAAGAAATTAGGGAAACGACACCCTTCATAATAGTCCCAAATAATATAAAGTACCTCGGTGTGACTTTAACCAAGCAAGTAAAAGATCTGTACAATAAGAACGTCAAGCCTCTGAAGAAAGAAATTGAAGACGACCTCAGAAGATGGAAAGATCTCCCATGCTCATGGATTGGCAGGATTAATATAGTAAAAATGGCCATTTTACCAAAAGCGATCTACAGATTCAATGCAATCCCCATCAAAATACCAATCCAATTCTTCAAAGAGTTAGACAGAACAATTTGCAAATTCATCTGGAATAACAAAAAACCCAGGATAGCTAAAACTATCCTCAACAATAAAAGGACTTCAGGGGGAATCACTATCCCTGAACTCAAGCAGTATTACAGAGCAATAGTGATAAAAACTGCATGGTATTGGTACAGAGACAGACAGATAGACCAATGGAATAGAATTGAAGACCCAGAAATGAACCCACACACCTATGGTCACTTGACTTTTTTACCCGAAGGAGCCAAAAACCATCCAATGGAAAAAGATAGCATTTTCAGCAAATGGTGCTGGTTCAACTGGAGGTCAACATGTAGAAGAATGCAGATCGATCCATGCTTATCACCTGTACAAAGCTTAAGTCCAAGTGGATCAAGGACCTCCACATCAAACCAGATACACTCAAACTAAGAAGAAAAAATTAGGGAAGCATTTTAACCGAGCATGGGCACTGGAGAAAATTTCTGAACAAAACACCAATGGCTTATGCTCTAAGATCAAGAATCGAAACAAATGGGATCTCATAAAACTACAAAGCTTCTGTAAAAACCAAAAAAGACACTGTGGTTAGGACAAAACGGCAACCAACAGATTGGGAAAAAGATCTTTACCAATCCTACAACAGATAGAGGCCTTATATCCAAAATATACAAAAAGAACTCAAGAAGTTAGACCGCAGGAGACAAATAACCCTATTCAAAATGGGGTTCAGAGCTAAACAAAGAATTCACAGCTGAATAATGCCGAATGGCTGAGAAACACCTAAAGAAATGTTCAACATCTTTAGTCATAAGGGAAATGCAAATCAAAACAACCCTGAGATTTCACCTCACACCAGTGAGAATGGCTAAGATCAAAAACTCAGGTGACAGGAAATGCTGGCGAGGATGTGGAGAAAGAGGAACACTCCTCCATTGTTGGTGGGATTGCAGACTGGTAAAACCATTCTGGAAATCAGTCTGGAGGTTCCTCAGAAAGTTGGACATTGAACTACCTGAGGATCCAGCTATACCTCTCCTGGGCATATACCAAAAAGATGCCCCAACATATAAAAAAACCGTGCTCCACTATGTTCATAGCAGCCTTATTTATAATAGCCAGAAGCTGGAAAGAACCCAGATGCCCTTCAACAGAGGAATGGATACAGAAAATGTGGTACATCTACACAATGGAATATTACTCAGCTATCAAAAACAATGACTTTATGAAGTCATAGGCAAATGGATGGAACTGGAAAATATCATCCTGAGTGAGGTAACCCAATCACAGAAAGACATACATGGTATGCACTCATTGATAAGTGGCTATTAGCCCAAATGTTTGAATTACCCTAAATGCACAGAACACATGAAACTCAAGAAGGATGACCAAAATGTAAATGCTTCACTTCTCCTTTAAAAGGGGAACAAGAATACCCTTGGGAGGGAATAGGGGGGCAAAGTTTAGAACAGAGACAGAAGGAACACCCATTCAGAGCCTGCCCCACATGTGGCCCATACATATACAGCCACCAAACTAGATAAGATGGATGAAACAAAGAAGTGCAGGCCGACAGGAACCAGATGTAGACCTCTCCTGAGAGACACAGCCAGAATACAGCAAATACAGAGGCGAATGCCAGCAGCAAACCACTGAACTGAGAACAGGACTCTCGTTGAAGGAATCAGAGAAAGAACTGGAAGAGCTTGAAGGGGCTTGAGACCCCATATGAACAACAATGCCAAGCAACCAGAGCTTCCAGGGACTAAGCCACTACCTAAAGACTATACATGGACTGACCCTGGGCTCCAACCTCATAAGTAGCAATGAATAGCCTAGTAAGAGCACCAGTGGAAGGGGAAGCCTTGGTCATGCTAAGACTGAACCCCCAGTGAACATGATTGTTGTGGGAAGGGTGGTAATGGGGGGAGGATGGGGAGGGGAACACCCATATAGAAGGGGAGGGGGAGGGGTTAGGGGCATGTTGGCTCGGAAACCGGGAAAGGGAACAACATTCGAAATGTAAATAAGAAATACTCAAGTTAATAAAAAAAGAAAAAAAAGAAATATTCATGGTAGAATGCTAAGGGTAAAAACTAAACTACTAAAACTATATAATGTCCAAAAATGCAAGGAAATTCATGTATTTGTATAAATTTCTGATTGATTATTCTAAATAATGGGATTACCATAAATTTACCCAATTTTAAAAATCAAATAAATACTTATAATCAGTTAAATAGTAATAATACATATTTAATATCAGCTGAATATATAATGTTTTAAATCAAAACAAGTATGAAGGCGATATACAGCAGCTGAGAAAGGTTCCCTTGTATAAACTTTTTAGTACACTTCCTCATAATGACAAATGATGATGACTTTGCTATGAAGCACTCACTCACTACTGTGAGTCATTTCTGTAACTCACTTTAAATCTGCAGTGCTTTAATTTAAAGGTAAAAGACTAGTAAGTACAGACTCTCTGAAGGCTTCACTGTTCTTTCTTGTCTTAAGTAAATAGATTTCAAGAGGGCACAAGGCAACCAATTTCGGTAAAAATAGCCCTTAAGAAACCAAATGTTGATTCTGCAGTCTTCAAAAGTCCATCAGTGGATTAGGCGCTACTCAAACTGTGCACGTAGTAGGCACTCAATAGAAACAGTCGAGTGACTAGGTATAGGGGTGCACACATGTCCTCTCTGGATGTCTAGACTTACACTCTCTTCAAACTGTGCACGTAGTAGGCACTCAATAGAAACAGTCGAGTGACTAGGTATAGGGATGCACACATGTCCTCTCTGGATGTCTAGACTTACACTCTCTTCCCGCAGCGTAGATGACCTGAGAAGCACTTCCTCAAAATAGCCCTCAGCTCACCACGAGAAGAATGCCTGGCACAGCTGGCAAGGGTATTAATAGCACACCCATTAGGCGCTTGTTCAGGGCGCACAGATAGCTCAGTGATAGAATCTTCAGAAATATTTGGACAGTTAAGATCATTTGCACTATGAATCAGTTGTAGTTCTTTAAATCTTTGGGCATCAGAAGAAAACAAAGCAAAGCAAAACAAAACAAAAGAAAACCTCTCCCACACTATAAACACCAATCAACCAACCCACCAACCAACCCACCCACCCACCCACCCACCCAACCAACCAACCAACCAACCAACCACACCAAACAAACTAGACACACCTGACTTCTGGTTTTGTGAACTTCTTTAAAAAGTAGGCAACAATCACATCTAATTTCAAAGCTCAATATTTTGGGTATGGAAAGGAAGCTTATAATAGGAAATATATTTTTCCCTTGTAAGAACCAGTCTCCAGATTCAGATGTTAAAGTGAGGTCTGAGCTTCCCATTGGCCTTGAACTTTGTGTATGTCACATAACCTCTATCAACAGAGAGGATCTTGCTCACGAAGCCACTTGCATGTCTACTCTTTTCCTGGGGACAATGGACTAAAAGAACTAGATACACCTAAAAATTGCAAAATGTCCTGAACCAGTTACACCAGCCTTTGAGAGCACCAGGAAGGGATGGGATGGCAACCCATTTTTCAAATACTAAATAATTTAGAAGCACTTGTACCTCTAATAAAAATAATCATTGTAGCTATATACTTTTTCTCTTCCCTCTCCCCTTCCTCTCCTGTCACCTGCCTTTCACACCCTTCTCGCCTTTCCCCATTTCTGTTTCTTCTTTCTCTGTTGACCATAGATAGGATGGTATAGAATCCATTACCTAGCTCAGGCAGAACTCAAGACTCAAGTTTTTAGATCACCCAGCCTGGTGGTGGGGAACTAGTGTGCACCATCACTTGGGGCTAGCTTCTGTGACTTATTTTTTATATTAATTAGCAATTTCAGAGGATCTTGAAGAACCTGGGAGACAAGGCTTAACAAGTCTGTAAGAGAGAATCTCTAGATCAGATTAACTGAGGTGGGTGGCACCCTAAATGTGGGTGCTACCGTTCCACAAGTAGGCACCCTAAACTGAATATAGAAGAGAAATGGAGCCATGAACACCATCGTCACACTGCTTCCTTCCTGTGGATCTTTGTGAGCAGTTTCCTCATGCCCCTGCTGCCATGAGCCCTTGATGAACTGTCCCCGAACTGTGCCCTTCCTTCCTCATGCCGCTTTTCTCAAGCACTTGGTCCCAGCAATGACGTATGAACCTAACCCTTCTGGATAGTTTTAACTGCAATGCATATGTTTTCTCCATGTTTCTTTCTTTAATATATATTATATACAATAATATATTACATATCAAGAAGTATAGGCACATAAATAATAAACAAAGGACATAGAAACTGAAGGTAGGTCAATTAGTTGTAACCTGAAAATTATTGCTACAAAGCATTTGTACTTATCTGAAATTAATGTGAAAATAAAATGGCTTTAAAAGTTACTGCTAAATGTTACTGTCTAATACCATGAACATTCTAATGTACACATCTACTAACCATTAAATTCACTTAAATATAGATGAAGTTCATGGTTATCACCACGTCCTACTTTGTGAGCGCTTTAATACTTATGAATATTAAGAACAAGGAACCGTCGTTCGGCTCAGCACATCATCGAGATGGGCTATGCAATTACACTCAGCTTGAGTGACAGACCAAGCCCTATGACTTTACCTTTGCTTTAGCCGCCTTTTAGCTGTTGTGGGAACGTTAGCACCATAGCCATAGGAATAAAGAATTCTTTCAGCCTCGTCTTCATTTTCAACTGAAAAATATTAAAATGTACCATGTGAAATAACTCTTTTCCTTAAAAAGCATAGCAGAAATCAAAATAAAAGATCACAATAACGTATTAAGAATTCCAAGAACATTCCTAAGGACTAATGCACATTGAGAGAGGGAGAGCATATTAAAGTATACTTTGGTTGTATTTGTAGATTTATGTTTAGAAGATGTTAAGGGATTACATCACCTGATAAGCTATGCTTTCTTATAGAGCAAGCAACTCAGGTATGTTATTCTGAAGGATTCAAAGACTTTTAACATGGATTATATATTATAAAATATGAAAAATTATGGAATCAGTGTGATGAAGGTGATTTTTGTTTTGTCTTTGCAATAATTTCTCACGCAACCTAGGCCCCTTGAGTAAGTATGTCAAAGGTGACCCTGGGCTACTGGTTCTGCAGCCTCCACTCCCTGAGCACTGAGATTCAGAAGTATTCAACTAGAGCTGAGGCTGGCTTAGAACTGGAGATCTTCCTGCCTCATTTCCTGAGGGTAGGATTAAAGGAGCTCTCACTACACTCACTATCAGCTTTTGGTGTTTCTGCTTTGGTTTTCACCGCCATGTGTGCAAGGGACTGAATCCAAAGCTTGCAGGGTAGGCCAGCACTCCACCAGTGAGCTAGCTACAAGGCTAGTCCTGAGGCAAACCCTTTGATAAAACTGTATGAGTTCCTGACAAAAAGAAACGTTTAATACTTAATCTGTTTTTTGAGTCTAGCTACTGGAAATTTACATCAAGTAATATTAAAAACAGAATATTCTTTAAAGCACTTATATTTTTAATAAACATATACCAAGGTATTTTTACAAATGATTCCATCTTTCCTCTGTCGCCATGGGTACAGTTGCATGGGGGTGGGGTGTGGAGCAGTTGGTGGGGTGGGCACTCGGACTTACTTTCTGCTGTCTGCATTATTATTTCATCAAGTTCCTTTTCCAATTTCTCGTAAATGTCTAACCTTGCCTGATGCTCTGAGTTCTGTGCCTCGAGTTCAGTAATGCGTTTTTCAGAAGACGCTTGGAGACTATAAAATTCTTTAGTTAAAACCTAAATGTGGAAGAAAAGAATGACAAAGGTTGAAAGAAATAAGATTTACTGAGGTTCGCAGTAAAGGAACATGATGATGCAGAGATCTATTTACACCTTTTCTCTTCCAATCACAGAAATTTAAACAAGTAGCTCAACTGAGAGGACATATTTATCTCTAAGGTAAGTAATTCTGGCATGTTTAATGGAAACTTGCTAAAGGCTTTGTCAGTAATTACATATGCCGAATAGAAATGAATTTAGGGGTAAGGTTAACCTCTGCTGGTTAAGAGTTCACTGGAGACAGCATTGAACAGTGAGACGTACCTGAGGTCAAGTATTAGGGGTCAGCACAGAGCTGTACAAAGACTGTAATGAGTTCTGCAGTGCCCCATCAGCGCTCCTCAACCTGCCCTGCTCACACCTTTAACATGTTTGGCTTCCTAACAAGCTCCACTTCCAAGCAGAAAGTAAATGAAAGTCCCGCATAGGGCAGTAGCAAAAATGCCTTTGCAAAAAAAAGGGCTTCTTTTCTTCTCTTTTTGTCACATTTTTTATTGATTATTTTATTTACATTTCAAATGTTGCCCCCGATTCTCAGTCTCCCCTCTGCAACCCCGTATCCCATGCCCCCTCCCCTTCCCTTTGCCTCTAAGAGGGTGCTCCCTCACCTACCCACACACTTCTACCTCACCCCTCTAACATCCCCCTTCACCGGGGCAACAAAACTCCACAGGACCAATCGTCTCCCGTCCTACTGATGCTAAATGAGGCAATCCTCTGCTACATATGTAGTGGGGGCCATGGGTACAAAACAAGCCTCAACAGATACAAGAAGATCAAAATAATCCCATGCATCCTATCAGATCCCCATGAACAAGGCTTGACTTCAATACAACAAAAACAACAGAAATCTTACATACACATGGAAGCTGAACAACTATCTACTCAATAATTACCTGGTCAGGGAAGAAATAAAGAAATTAAAGACTTTCTAGAATTCAATGAAAATGAATACACAGCATACCCAAACTTATGGGACACAACGAAAGCAGCACTAAGAGGAAAATTCATAGCCCTGTGCCCTGGTAAAGAAACTGGAAAAGACCCTACACTAGCAACTTAACAGCAGCCCTGAGAGCCATAGGACAAAAGGAAGCTGACACACACAAGAGGAGGGCAGGAAACAGTCAACTCAGGCTGAAACCAACCAATTAGCAACAAAGAGAACAATACGAAGAATCAGCAAAGCTGGCTCTCTGAGAGACCCACAGGACAGACCCCCAGCCAAACTGACTAAGGGCCCAGAGACAGTAACAAATCAAAACAGGAAGACGCAACAGAAACTGAGGAAATTCAAACAATTATGAGATCCTGCTACAAAAGCCTATCTATCCTCAACAGAACTGGAAAATCTAGATAAAATGGATGACTTTTTAGACAGACACCACATACCAAAGTTAAATGAAGAGCAGGTAAACTTTCTAATCAGTCCCAAATCCCCTAAGGAAATAGAAGTCATTAAAAATCTTCCAACAGGGGTGGGGTGGTGGTGGGGTTCAGCAGGTGGGAAAAGCCCATGGTCAGATGGCTTTAGTGTAGAATTTTATCAGACCTTCAAAGAAGAGCTAATACAAAACTCCTCAAACTATTCCATACAATAGAAACAGAAGGAACACTACCTAATTCACTCTATGAAGCCACAGTTACTCTGCTACCTAAACCACACAAAGACCCAACAAAGAAAGAGAACTTTAGACTAATCTTGCTTATAAATACTGATGCAAAAATACTCAATAAAATTCTTAAATACTGAATTCAAGAACAGATCAAAACCATCATTCACCACAATCAAGTTGGCTTCCTCCCAGGGATGCAGGAATGATTCAATATATGAAAACTAATGTAATCCATTATATAAACAAACTCAAAGAAAAAAAAATCACATGATCATCTCATTAGATGCTGAAAAAAACTTTGACAAAATACAACACCCATTCATGTTAAAAGTATTGGAAAGATCATGAATTCAAGACCCTTACCTAAACATAATTAAAACAATATACAGCAAACCATGTCAATATCAAATGAAATGGAGAGATACTTGAAGCAATCCTACTAAAATCAGGGACAATACAAGGATGGCCACTTTCTCTGTATCTATTCAATACAGTACTTGAAGTTCTAGCTAGAGCAATAAGACAACAAAATGAGATCAAGGGGATACAAATTGGAAAAGAAGGAACCAAGGTATTTGCAGATGATATGACAGTATACATAAAAGATCCCCCCCCCAAAATCTAGTAGAGAATTTCTACAGCTGATAGAAAACTTTAGCGAAGTGGTAGGATATAAAATTAACTCAAATAAATCAGTAGCTTTCCTTAATACAAATAATAAATGGGCTGAGAAAGAAATTAGGGAAACAAAACCTTTCACAAAGGCCACAAACAGTATAAAATATCTTGGTGTAACTCTTACTAAGCAAATGAAAGATCTATATGAAAAGAACTTCAAATTCCTGAAAAAAGAAATTGAAGAAGACCTCAAAAGATGGAAAAATCTTCCATGCTCATGGACTGGAAGGATTAACATAATAAAAATGGTTGTCATCAAAAGCAATCTACACAATTCCATTCAATGCAATCCCCTTCAAGATTCCAACACAATTCTTCACAGACATGGAAAGACCAATTCTCAATTTCATATGGAAAAACAAAAAACCCAGAATAGCCAAAACCATTCTTAACAATAAAAGATCTGAGAGAATCACCAACCCTGACCTCAAGCTGTACTACAGAGCAATGGTGATAAAAAAAAAAAAAAGCACATGGGGGGTTGGGATTTAGCTCAGTGGTAGAGCGCTTGCCTAGCGCAAGGCCCCGTTCGGTCCCCAGCTCCAAAAAAACAAAACTCAAGAAGCTATCCTCAAAAAAAAATATCAAATAACCTAATTTAAAAATGGGGTATAGCGTTAAATGGAGAATTCTCAATTGAAGATTATCAAATGGCTAAGAAGCACTTAAAGAAATGTTCGATATCCTTTGTCATCAGGGAAATAAAAATCAAAATAACCCTGAGATTCCACCTCACACCAGTGAGAATGGCTAAGATCAAAACTCAGGTGACAGCAGATGCTGGCGGGATGTGGAGAAAGAGGAACACTCCTCCATTGTTGGTGGGATTGCAGACTGGTACAACCATTCTGGAAATCAGTCTGGAGGTTTCTCAGAAAATTGGACATTGCACTACCTGAGGACCCAGCTATACCTCTCTTGGGCATATACCCAAAAGATGCTCCAACATATAACAAAGACACATGTTCCACTATGTTCAAAGAAAGGGTTTCTTAAAAAAAAAATTCTTTAAAAAGGATTTAAAAAGAGGTGTAGATTCTTTATTATTACATGTACAACCTGCTGAATCCATACACCACCTGTTTTTAAAAAAGCGAGCATGGGCCTTGAGAGACAGTGCGGCAGCTAAAGGCACTTGCTGTATTACGAATAGGGCCCGAGGTCATTTTCTATGACCTATGAAAGGTGAGGGAGAATCAACTCTACAAAGTTGTCCTCTCACCTTCATAAATGTGCAGTGACTCAAAAATCTACACATACTCATCATCCACACACACAGTCATAATAAGTTAGAAAATTTAATGTATTTACTTTATGGTGCTGGGGATTTGTGTTATGAATGCTTGGCAATAGCTTGCCACAGAGCTAGGCTACCAACCCAACAATAACATTTTAAGAAGAGTCAATGTACAGTCATTGAGAGGCTGTATCCACCCATCTACTATGAAAAAAATACATTTCATATATTATGTACTCTTAAACTATCAATTGATCCTATCACACTCAAATGGTTTACTGTGATCAGAGTGATATGTTATAGTGTTAAGTTCTCCACTATTACACGTAACACTTTAGCGAGCATCTGGGAATGAAGTATTTTACATATTTAAAATACATCTTGGGGTTGGGGATTTAGCTCAGTGGTAGAGCACTTGCCTAGCAAGCACAAGGCCCTGGGTTCGGTCCCCAGCCCTGAAAAAAAAAAAAAACAAAAAAACAAACCTTTAAAATACATCTTAACAGGGGCTAGAGAAATGGCTCAGTGGTTAAGAGCACTCCCTAGTTGCTTTTTCAGAGGTCCTGGGTTCAAATCCCAGAACCAGTTTCAGGGGATCCAACACCCTCACACAGAATGCACAGATCTTTTAATGTAGTATTGAAATGATAAATCAACAAATGGCTAAAAATGTTTTGCTTATATATGTATGTTTACATATAAACCCTATATATTTTCTAAATTAGAAACACATTTTATAATGTAATTGATTGATAGTATAATTTGGGAAAATTATTAAAAAATTTGATTTTATTTTTATGCATATGAGTGTTTTGCGTGAGTGTCTGTGTATGCCCAGAAGAGGGCATTTGGACCCCTGGAACTGGAGTTATAAATGGCTGGGAGCCATGTGGGAATAGAACCTGGGTCCTCTGGAAGAGCAGCTAGCATTACCTACTGCGCCATCTCCTCAGCCGCAGGAAAGACTTCCAGTTGACTAACCTTCACTTTCAGTATCTTCCATTTTTGTACTGACCTATAATATGATTTCATAACTAGGTACATTCATATGCAAGGAGGAAAACTAAAAACATGAAGTGCTTACGTTAAGCTAACAACAAAAATACCATCTATTTTAAAATGTAATAAATATTTCCTCTCATTTCTTCAGAAAAATCTGTAAAAATATTGAATATTATCTTATATTCTTCCACTTGTACTACAGAATTACTTTGTTGGGTTAAAAAAAAATGCTGAAAATTGGGCCAATGAGATGGCTCTGTGGAAAGAAAGAACCGACTATCATAAGCTGTGCTCTGACTGCCAAGTGTCTTCTACCGTGCACACAAACATTCACCCGACAGGCACAAAAGCAAACAAATGTAAAGATTTAAGTGCTAAAACATTCGGAACAGTTTTCTGGATGAAAACTGGAACAGATAAAATACCGACTGTTCCATTCCAGAAAGATGGTGATTTTTATATGCGTCATTATAGTTCTACAGTTTGCTTCATGACAATTTCAGTTTTCTTACGTAAGTGTTCCAGTAATTACTTGCTTTTTATTAGTATGAATGAAAGGTTTTCTAAAAGTTTTCAAAACAATTTTAGTCATTTTTTTGCTGCACGTATTTCTGCTATTCATGTATCTTTTCCTTCGCTTTTTTGTTTTTAATATAGGGCCTTATTACTTAGTTCTGGCTGGCTACATAAGCCTCCAGCATGTGATACTCCTGTCCCAGCCTTCAGAGTGCTGGGATTCCAGGTACATGGCTTTATTTCCTTATGTTCTTGTGAGGATGAGCTCCGCTCCTCTAGGAGAAACGAGGGTCTATGTAAATGTTACATTTAGAAAGTTTATACTCTACACTTATGTCGGGGAAAGCTGCATAAAGGTACCTCCAATTTCTTCTGATATTTTTCACATTCCAGCTGGCACTGTGTGAGATTTCTTGCTGTTTCCTCTTGCAGGAGTTGAACGCGCTCGCTTTCAAAGGACTTCAGCTTGCTCTGATGGAGAAACTCGGAAACTTTGCTTTCTGTACTAAGCTGGAGTTCTCTGTACCTGAAAGAAGCAGAGTGGTGATGGCCTCACGTCGGTGCAAGAGTTTATGGAAGCACAGACCTCAGCTCCACTTTCCACCCCATCATAGTAGGATTGCATGATTAATAACTTATAGTTATTCAGAAAAGCTTTTATAATTTAGTTATGCACATGTATGGAAACACATACTAAAATATACATTTGATTATAAGAAAATGATGTATAATCATCAAATGGTATATTTAAAAACCCAGATAGGAATATTCTCTTCATTTCATAAGTATAACTATAAATAAAAATATTTATAATTAACATATAAATCATTACACATTCTAAGTGTGCAAGTATGCTATATTGATTGTGTCCTAAAAGAAAGCAAAGCAGACATATTGTATGTTTTCACAGAGACACTAGGAATGTAGCACAATGTTATATACAGTATTAAAATTCATTTATTGAGCTATAACTGTAAGAGATAATGGAAATACACTAGAGCAATGGTTGTTCTTTGTTTCTTAAGGAACTTACAATTTCAGGGGAAGATAGGAAAACAAATGTGAAAATTCAAGAGTGATGAATGATAAGGATACTCTCCAGGTCAAACAGGACACTAGGAAAAGAGGCCAACTGCGTCTTGAGTGTGTGTGTATGTGAGAGAGTGCATGAGAGTGTGTGAGTGTCTGTGTGTGTGAAAAAGTATGTATCTATGTGTGTATGTGTGAGAGAGAGAGTGTGTGTGTGTATGTGTGAGACAAAGTATGTATCTGTGTGTGTGTGTGTGTGTGTGTGTGAGAAAGTATGTATCTGTGTGTGTGTGTGTGTGTGTGTGTGTGTGTGTGTGTGTGTGTGTGTGTGATCTAAGAACATAGGCCCTAACGTATATGCTAAAGGCCACTTCACTTTCGGCACTTCACTTATCTCTGGTAATAGCGTGTTGCATATAGGCTAGAGAAAGTTCCAGGCAGTACATATCGTATACCCTGTAACAAGCTCTAAGAAGAAGTTAGCTTTTATGCTATTTTATAAAGCCCTAACATAATATATTTAAAAAGTTCTTATGACTTTATTAAAAATACTGTTTTAGGGGTTGGAGGGAAATACCAGGTAAAATGCTTGCTGCAATGGATTTGCTTACTGTTTATATACTTATGGCTATAAATGAATTTATATACTTATGGCTGAGTAACATGCCTCTCTGTGGATATATCCCATTTGTTTATCCACTTAACAGTTGGACATGTGAGCTGTCTCTGCTCTTGGGTTTGAGTAATGGTACTATGATCAGTGTATGAAAGGTTTTATAAACATGCTTTCAATTTCTTGTAGTAAAAATGAAGTCTGATTAACTATTTGAGGAATGGTTAAATTGTTTTGCAATATAGTTGCATTATTTTACATCCTGTCAGCAGCAAAGAACGTGATAGCTTCATCACAGTTCTTTGAACACTTATCAGTGTTGGCTTTATTACAGCTATTCTGATGGGTGTGGGGTGATACACATACAGCATGCTCAAAATTCTATTAATTCAGTATTTTACTGAAATGGAAATGTCTCTTTATTCCTTAAGTCAAATTATATTGCAGATTTAAATCCATAAGGCACATGAAATCATCTGGCATGACGTCATACACCTGTAATGCCATCCAGGGGAGATGGAAGCCCGACGATAGGGAGCTGAAGGACATCCTAGCCTACACAGCAAGTTCAAGGCCATCCTCAGTTACACGACACTGTCTCAGAACAAGTCAAACCCACGACAACCAACCCCAAACCAAGCACTAATGTGATCCTTTCTCTGTGTGCTAACTTCAGGGCATATATAAACTACGCAACTAAAGTCATTTGGGTAAGTCATTGAGACTGAGAGATTGACCTTTAGGGTAATTTGTTTTGGAAGGCTAAGGTGAAAAATTTGCCTTTCCTGGGTTTAGAACACTTGAGGTGTTTTTGATACCAAAACAGCTTCAAACAGGCAACCAGCCGAGTGCGCATGCCCTACCAGCACGGGAAAGCTCATTACAGCTCTCATGTTCTCTTCCTGCAGTAAAACCCAGAGCAGTAGCCGCCACTGCGGGGCATTTAGAATAAGGTAACTTAACAAAGGTTAAACAACTACCCAACAGGAAATGACAAATGTCTCCTAAAAATCTGATTCTACTTTAGTAACAGAGCTTCTCTATAACCAAATGATAATTCTCAACCCAATTTATTTTCATGGTGTCTAACTAGGGAAAGAATCTGCCTTCAGTCATTCTGTCTTGAAAATAGTCTTGATGACTTTAATTTGTTAAATTAAACCGTGGAGCGCAGCAGCTATGGAAGCCGGGCTGACCGAGGAGCAGTGAGGAGCAGTGAGGAGCAGTGAGGAGCAGTGAGGAGCAGTGAGGAGCAGTGAGGCAGTTTCAGGCAACTCCTACTTGCCTTGTTTTGCTCACATAACCTGCTGCATTCTTCTCTGTTGACTCAGACCTCTCCTCTCGTCCGTTTAGTTTGCACTCTTACTTGAAGCAAGTCAGTACTGTCCACACATCAACACCTTCAAGTTTGGTGTTCTACTTCAGCAAAGCAGCCTTGAGAGGTCAAGTCTATGAAGTATCATCAGAATGCCTACCCGTCCTCACAGCATCTGGGCCTGGAGTCCGGTGCATTTGTCTTTATCATATGTTTACAATCAGCTCTTTAGTTTTCATAAGAGCCATCTACACACTACTTTAAACAATCGCAGAAAGTCCGAGAAAGACTGTTTAAAGAAGTATTCACTGCAACAGAAATTTAAGAGCTAGAAGAACAGAGAGAAAAAGAATGGGAAATCCAGTATTATGCAGGAAATTA
Source organism: Rattus rattus (assembly GCF_011064425.1). Taxonomy (NCBI): domain Eukaryota; kingdom Metazoa; phylum Chordata; class Mammalia; order Rodentia; family Muridae; genus Rattus; species Rattus rattus. Next base: position 25,318,095 of record NC_046165.1, read on the forward strand.
CCAGGAAGTTAAACCTCAAGAAATCTCTTAAGTTGGGGCTATGGGAAGAGCCCCCAGTCAATAATCTTTGCCCTGCAAAGCATGAGGACCCAAGTTCCATCCCTAGACCCATGTAACACAAAGCACGGTAGGGTGGCCTGGGCTTCAAAGTCCAGCATTGCAGAGGCCAAGTAAGGCAGGTCTTTGAGGCTCCCAGGTCAGAAAAGCTGTCTGCCAGGTGAAAAACACTGTGTCAACAGAACACAACAAAACCCATAGATGGCACCAGAACAACAACTCTTGGATTTGTCCCTTAACCTCCACAAGTACCTGCCTACAAGTGTGCACGCAGGCATACCCAGAACAAATTAAGAAGAGGAAAAACCTCCATAGTAAGGTCATAATCCTTAGGAACATTTATTTAGAGCTTTTCCTGTTTTTCTTTGCCTTTCACCTCTCCAGCTCTTTGAGAGAGGAGTTTCTGTAGGTTCGGCTGGCCCTGGAACTCACTTTGTAGGAAAACCCAGCCTTGCTCTTTCGACCCTCCTCCTCTACCCTCCTAGTGCTGAGGCCACACAGAGCCACTGAACCAGGAAGTACGGATTTTGTCTTCTAGCTCCCCAACCATTCCCTCTCCCTCCTTCTGCATTGGCAAGTGACTACAGACCCGGGTACCCTGCTACTGACCCTTATTCTTCCCATTGTGAACCTTTTATTTAATCTCAGTTCTTCAAACAAATGCCAAATCAGAAATAACTGATCTTTCAATGTTATCTACAAAATGTTCATGGCTTATACTACATTAAAACGAGACATGGATTTGAAACACAATGTCCTAATCTCATTTTGTAGACAAGCAGTATACAGTCTTGTACCCAAAATATATTTTATTCCGTAATGTTCATGCAGTCAGCAGAACCAGGAACTGATCCACATAGGGAACTTTCCCAGCAGGTCTTGTTGGGAAGCAGGACACTGAGACGGTTGGGACAGAGCCTTTGTCTGCATAGAGCAGGCACGTGAGAGTAAAGAAAGGGGATGAAGAGAACTCCTGAGCCAGGCAGGCTGGCAAAAGCTAAGTACAGTGGTAGCATGAGGGAAGCATTCTCAGGGCAGAAAATGGCCACCCGTTTCCAGGGCTTCATAGATGGGACAAGAGAAAGAATGCTATGGCCTCACACTCTCGGCTAGGACTGGGAAGTCCTGACTGTAGGGCATTTTAGTCCTAATTCTACAAGCTGCTGTGGTCAAAGACTTCGGAAACCCATTCCGCCCTTGAAGGCTGTGCTTCAACCCAGGAATGTCCCTGGTTCTCCAGCCTTCAGTGGATTTAGCTGTAGAAACGGCATGCGCTAACCTGTTTGGTACAGTGAGAGTTAGCGATCCCTCACAGGACGACTGCTGCTCTGGATTCCACTACTGCCCTCTCCATGCATAAGCTATTACCAAACTTCTGTGGAATTCTCTAGGTCACCAAATCAATTCTTAGGACAAAAACTTGAAACATTACAGACATCTTTGCCACTACTTTCAAATCTATTTCTCCTCATAGAAACAATCAGTTACCAGCTTCCTTTGTAACTTTCTAACTACCCACTCCTCCCCAAACACGTGTCTCCTTTGTTAAACAAATGGCATCATACCACACCCTTTACCTACACCCCTTTCCCAGTTTGTGTCTTGGACTATGTTATGTCTGACACTTACTGCTTTTACATTAGTTTACAGTGTGAATGCAGTCATGATTAATTTCATTTCATTACTAATTCCAAGCTGAGAGCCATTTAGAAAGCGCTCGGACGCGCTGCCGATCGCTGCTGCTGTTCACGCCGCTCCACGGAGCACCGTAGGAACTGCCTGCCGAGCGAGCACAGGGGAAGCTCCCACCACAAAGCAGCACTGCGGATCACAGATCTGAAACGTCTGCACATTAGGTGGGTGCAGTGGCACACACCTTTAATCCTAGCAGTGAGGAGGCAGAGTAGGCAGATTTCTGAGTTCAGGCAAGACTTGTCTACAGAGCTAGTTCCAGGACATTCAGGGCTACACGGAGAAACCCTGTTTCAGAAACAGACAATAACCTGCCCCCAACCCCACACCAACAAAAAACTCCTTTGGTATACTGTACAATTTTATACCTTAAATGGCAATATCAACTTAAAATGCTATTAGAAGCATAAAAATTATGGCTTCCCCATATCTTCGCAAATATTTTCATTATCTACAAAACTTTTGCTATGTATGTTTTATGAATTAAACCTTCCAATAGTGCTTGCCAGCTTTCCCTCTGATGTAAATTGCTAAAATATTTTTATGTGTTGAGAATATCACTCAGTATTGTTCTTTTAGCCCTCAGGAAAATACACGAATGCAGGCATGCATGATGCATGTATATGCACCCCACAAAGCAAAACAGAACCTTCCACAGTATGTCCTTTTAGCAATGTTATTTCCATCCGAGTCCTGATTTCGACTCTAGAAGAAGATCCTCTACCACTGGATACTTAGTCTCCCATCAACTTCTTGCCTAATTCCCTCTCCCCAAACAGTCCCCGTTGATTTGTCTAACATTATGAGCTTTCTTCTCAATCAGGTTTACATTTTCCAAAACAAAATACATGTTTTAAAAACTCAGGCTCTCCAAGGGTCCCATGGAGCAATACGAGCACAGTTTAAAGTTTATGAGCCATTCATGTTCTAACTTTAGTAGGGAATATTCTTGTTTCCTCACACTCTGATATACTTCTTTTCAAAGGAGAAGACTAATTCATCATCTTCATACAAAGTTAGATAGATATTAGCCATGTAGGCTGCTATACTTACAAAAACTTAAGTTATAAGAAAGACGTACACATCCTAAGAAAACAATAGTGATTGTGAGGGGATATCTTGGAAAAGGAGGGCAAAGGGAAAGTTTTACCTCGCATAGTTTGATTTAGAAGTAATTTTATAAAAAGCAACTCAAATTTGATAAAGTAAATTAAAAAGATAGATATTAAGTACTTTCTTTTTAAATAATTTTGACTTCATATAATAAAGTATTAGCTGACTTTAGAATAATTTTGCATAAATTTAATATTAAAATCATTACTTTCTTAAAATAACAATTTATACATTATTTAACAAGAAAGATTTCCCATTGTTCAGATTATATACTAATGTGGCATATTGAAATATTTATATATCATGACTACTAAGCACATGCTATACCACTGAGCTGCATTCCCCAGTCCTAAAATGGTACACTATGTCCTCAAGTGTGATATTTTTGTGCTCCAGTTAAAAAATTTGCAGGCAAATGGATGGAACTAGAAAGTATCCTGAGTGAGGTGACCCAGACACACAAGAACACACATGGTATGCACTCACTGATGAGTGGATATTAGCCCCAAAGCTCAGGTTACCCACGGTACAACCCACAGACCTTATGGAGCTTAAGAAGAAAGAAGACCAAATGTGGACGCTGCAATCTTGCATAGGAGGAAGAAGAAAATAATCACAGCAGAAAGAGGGAGGGAGGGATCTGAGAGGGAGAGAGGAGGGAGAGGGAAAAATGGGGGCAGGATAAGGTATTGGAAGGGACAGAAGTAGAGAGGATCAGGAAATGGAATAAAAATATGTAGCAGTGGAGGATGGAGAACTGGGGGTAGCCACTAGAAAGTCCCAGACACCAGGGAAGTAAAAGGCTCCTAGAACCCAATAGGGATGACTCTAGCCAAAATATGCAACAAAGGGGAGAGAGAACCTGTAGAGACTACCTCCAGTGGATAGGCACAGCCTCCAGTTGAGGGATGGGGGTCACACACCCATCTCAAAATTGATAACCCAAAATAGCTCCTGTCCAATGGAAAGACAGGGACAAAAAATGGAACAGAGAGTGAAGGAAAGGCCATCCAGAGACCACTCCACCTAGGGATCCATCCTGTCTGCAGACATCAAAATCAGACATTATTGCTGACAGGAGCCTGGTATGGCTGTTCCCTGAGAGGTTCTACCAGCACCTCAAAGATGCAGACATAGTCAACTATCAGACTGAGCACAGAGACCTCAATGGAAGAGCTAGGGGAAGGAGATGAAGGGGATTGCAACCCCATAGGAAGAACATCAATATCAACCAACTAGACCACCCAGTGCACCCAGGCTCTAAACCACCAACCAAAGTGTACACAAAGATGGATCCATGGCTCCAGCTGCATACGTAGCAGAGGACGACCTTATCTGGCATCAATGGGAGAAGAGGCCCTTGGCCCTGTGGAGGCTTGATGCGCCAGTGTAGGGGAGTGCTAGGGCAGTGAGGCAGGAATGGATGAGTGGCTGTAAGAGCACCCTCATAGAGACAAAGGGGAGGGGAAAAGGAGGGATGGGATGGGGGTTTGTGGAGGGTAACCAGGAAGGGGATATCATTTGAAATGTAAAGGAATAAAATGATTAATATAAAAATTACTGTTATATGTAACAAGAGAAGTACTAATCTGAGTGCTACACATGTGAATGCTTTTTTTAAAAGATTTCTTTATTACATATACAATGTTCTGTCTGCATGTATGCCTGCACACTAGAAGATCTCATTATAGATGGTTGTGAGCCACCATGTGGTTGCTGGGAATTGTACTCAGGACCTCTGGAAGAACAGACAGTGCTCTTAACATCTGAGCTATCTCTCCAGCCCACAAATGTTTTCAATGCAGAAAACTTAAGAATTAGTATGTATTAGAAGCCAGTCCTGGTGGCACACCCCTATAATTGCAGCAGTTGGCAGGTAGAGGCAGGAGGGTCAGGAGTTTAGGGTTACCCTTAGTTACATAGTGAGTTCAAAGCAGAGCGACTTTGAAATACTGTCTCAAAAAACTCCCAAGCCAAAACTAAAGAATACTCTTTTAATAGAGATTTACTTCATGCTGATGTTAAAATAGAAAATACTGTACGAGATTGTGCTTTTGTCTAAACATATTTAGAAACCAAGTCAAAAATTTTATTGAAAATTAGGGAAGCAATTATAGGAGCTTAAGTATATACCCACAGACTTATATACACATAGCTCTGGTCACATAGGTCTTCCCTTCTGCATTGTGGGATTTTCCAAACTGAAAAGCAATCAGGTAAGAAAACCTCCCATCAATGTGGTGACAGTGACTGCTATAGGGTACAAGAAAAGCATTTGAAGGCAGTTGGATATTTGTGCAAACGGTTCTGTCATTTACATTTCTTCAACCAGTTAGCCTCTCAGCTGTAATGCTGCATCTGTCATTTTTGGCTTACAAGCTAATTCTTAAGTGAATGTGAAAGACATTTTCTGCTGAGTTAAAAACGCTGAGTATGTTTAACAACTGTACTGTGGACAGGAGAATTTCAAGTATGCATTTAGAGTAATTCAATGCATCTATCATAGCATGATCAAATAAAATTGTAAGGTCATTAATAAAATAAACACTATGTAGTAATATTTGGCAATTTTGTTAAGGCAAAAAAGAGGTTTTTCAGGTATGTGTAGATAAAAGTACTTAACTGAAGGAAATATAAGAAAGGAATGCTGTTTTAAAATAAACCAGAGCAGGAAGGACATAAACTTTTAGGGTAAAACATTTTCTAACAGTGTTTGAATGACACTGCTTTCTACTGTCTTTTCTGGAAACATGACAACACTTAAAATTTGAGCCTTTGAGCAAGAGTATTTACTGTACTTGTGCTTCACAGCACACAGTTCCATTCCAAGGTCCTGTCCCTGAGTATGTGTACTGGGGTACAAAGAGAATGAGATATATGGGCTGATCTAAAAACACCAATAGGAGAAGCATCTGTTGATGGCAGCACATGCCTAGATCCCAGCTACCCCAGCTACTCAGGGGGCAGGAAGACTTCAGATGTGAAGTCAGCATGGACAACTTAGTGAGACTTAGCAAAAGAAAACAAAACACAATGGGTGGGAATATAGCTTGGTGCTTGCTTGCTGACCAAACACAACACTGTGTCTTAGGTTCAGTCCTCAGTCCTCCCCATCAAAAGAAAGAGCAAACAGAAGCACATCTGATGGCAGCTTTTATGATGAACAGCGTGAAGAGTTACCAGTGGAGGGTGGAGAGAAATCTGAGCACAAGGTACAGTGAAACGTAAGAGGCACCCGGTAAGGACGTCATGATGCATTGGTTTCTGGAGAAAAGGCACATCCTATAAATCTTCATAACTTGGCAAGAAATGGTCCAGCATTGCAGGAGAACGGTAAACTCCTCACTGGGGATTTAGAAATGAGAGTCCTAGGTTTTTAAACCTCTTAGGTTTGGTAACCTGGTTATTCCCAAGATTTCTTTCCACACAGAAAGAATGAGCCCTGAGCTTTGGTTTACCTATCCTCGCCCGGGAGGACCACCTCAACCACCTGCACAATTTCTAAGAATCGACCTATAATGGCCCTGCCTTAGACCAAATAAAATCTCAAGGGACAAAGTGAAGACAAGATGAACAACAACATCAACAACAACAACAACACAACAACAGAAAATCACAAAACTACTTAAGCTCAATTTAGGGGAATTAAGTGAGCTAGGCCAAGCAGAATGGTACAATGCTGCCCAGCCCACTGGAGATGCTTGTTTCTGGACTACAGAGATCTTGTCTAGTTCATATGTGGACTCCTAGCTTCCAGTACATTAGTGGGCATACTGGAAATTCATAGTAAATTTTTACTAAAAACAAAACAAAAACCCCAGCCATATTAACTAACAATTTCAGATGTGGTAAAATTTAAATTGCTAACTAGGTCAAGAGTAGGCTATAACACAAAAGCGGTTCTGATAAGGGCAGCCTTTCTTCTCTTTTCTTTCTAGAGTATGCCAAAGCTAGTCAGTTAAGATGATCATTTCCAGGGTTAGGTGTCAGTGTAAGGTAAAAACAAATTATAGGGAAAGAAGACGAGAGAAACCAAAAATGATTACAGGTTAGGTATGACTGAGCTACGAAAAAGATTAAAGTTTCTAAAAATGTACAGTTTGGACAAAGATAATGGTGGTACAAAGAGACATGACAACATTCTAGAAACATTTAAAAAACAAACATGAAAAACAGAAGAACAAACAATGCAATATGATAGAATCTAAGTCCTGTTATGAGTTAAAATTGGTACACAATCTAGGCAGCTTTAGGAGCCTAAGTGAGTCACTGGCCTACTCATAAGAACCTAACAAACTCTACGACACCAGCAAAGAGAAATCTGAGCGGAACACAGTTGTCTCTACCTTCTCCTTAGAAATCCCGGGAGAGCTCTGTTGCGTTTTGACTTCTGATGTGCTCAGGAAAGTGCAGACTTCATAATGTTGACTCTCATTTAAAACAGAGACAACAAGCCATGTAAACATGTGGGGCTGACAGGAAAGGAACTCCAGGCTCAGCTCATCACTCAATGAATAAAGGATGCAGAGAAAATAAAATAATTTGAAAGGAAGCAGAGAACAATTCATAGAGTAAAACGAAAACCCTTATTCCTAACAGGGAAGAGCAGTCACAAGGACTAATTTTCATTGTGCTGTGGTACACACACTGAAAGACAGGGAGGCAGCTCAGTTTGCTAGCAGAGAGAAAACTGTTACGTTTCATCCCCGCCAAAACCAAACAGGAACAAAAAGTACCCATAAAATAGTGAAAAAAATGAAAAAACGTGTGTGTATTGTATATATTTCTGTCTATCTAGGTGCATTTGCCTTGCCTATCCATGTGTGTGTGGAAGCCACAGCTTGTTTTCCACTGCTGTGGCTTGCTCAATCAGAGCTGCTGAATTTGAAACAAGTTCAGTATCATTTCCTTCAAGGATTAATTCATCCTTCTGGGCTTGAGAGACAGAACGGCAACACCTGTCCTCATCCGAACCCTGAGGAAGTATTTTTCACCCAAGACATTTCGGATTTCAACCACAGACCCGTTCTCCTGAATAACACGTTGATAGGGAAGTGAGCACACACAGACCTCATCTAGTAAGGGAAGCCCAGTGACACACCCTTGGTCATGTTCTGAACATGACTGCAGATGGTTCTGACAGTGGCCAGTTCCATTCTGTTACCCCACCATTTGTCAACACGGAGCCTTTCCTTTTTCTTTCCAAGAAGACTCAGCCCTACACTGATGTGATTGAAGTCGCTCTGCAGAGTTCCCCTAGGGTCCTTCACAATGACTGAGCGCCCCTTCAGAGTGACGTCAATGTTTTCTGGAACGTCGACAGTCTGATTGCTGAGAATGGTCTTCATTCTCGCAGTAGATGGGGCAAACAGCAACATAAAACATTTTTAAAACAGAATATTCTAGGGGTTGGGGATTTAGCTCAGTGGTAGAGCACTTGCCTAGCAAGCGCAAGGCCCTGGGTTCGGTCCCCAGCTCTGAAAAAAAAACCCAAAAAACCAAAAAAACAGAATATTGTAAATATATGACATTGCAAATATTATCAAAATATCTTAAATATAAATTAAATTTTTATAAACAAAATTCATAGAGAAAATAAGTCATGACTTTTTCTACATTTCATATTTATTCTACAATTCATGACTTTTTCATAATTATACCCGAATAAATTCCAAGAATTACTATAGCTATCATTTCATTGAAAGTTTATAAAATATTTGAGCCATCAAGTTGAATACTACTCTAATGTTTTCTATCATTGAAAACATATGGGTAAGAAGTCATAACCTTAGCTGTACCACGGCATAACATGTGAGCTGTAAGTGCTGTGCCATCCGACCTGTAAATAGAAACTGGCACACCGATGCACAAAGGCAATGAGGGCCATCTGAGGGTCACTATCACAGTGATCAAACGCCACGACCAAGAGCAACCCTTTCACCTCACTGCTAATCAGCAAAGGAAGTTGGACAGGAACTCAAACAAGGCAGGAACCTGAAGGCAGGAGCTGATGCAGAGACATGACAGAGAGCTGCTTATTGGCTTGCTCCCCATGGCTTGCTCAGAGTGATTTCTTACACAACTCAGGACCCTCTACAATGGACTGGGCCCTCCCTAATCAATCACGAAATAAGAAACTGCCCTACAAGCTTGCCTGCAGCTGTATCTTAGGGAGGCACATGTTTTAGATGCTCTTGCTGCCTGCTGATCCAGATGGAGAATTCTCTAGCATCTATTCACAGCAATAAAATGCTAAGACACAATATCTGAGTAGCCTATAGATGGTGAATACTTTCTACAAATGATAGGCATTACTGGTTTAACTGGACCCTAAGAACACAGGAACTGACAAAGCGGAAAACTTTCTGACACACTGATTTCTTTTATTTCATAGCTTCAAGTTTTTAGAAATTGGTGTTTTTGTTGAAAAACCTAATGTATAGTTTGTAAGTGTCATTTCTTTAGGCTCAATATAGAAATCAGTGAATTTTACAACATGCATTTCTCATTTGTTTACTTGTAGATCAAGTGTACAATCAAATTAATAGTAAAAGGCAAGTGGGAAAGAACATGTTTTGTGGCCCTATCGCATAGAATAATCCATTCTTGCAGATGCGAGATTACTTACTACAGTTTCATTTTCCCGTAGGCTACTTCTGTAAGCCATCTCAAGGCTCACATTTCAGTGTGCCTTATATGTAAATGAATGATTTGCAAATAAGGTAGGCTTTGCCCATGATACAGACTAAACCTCAGCACTGTAGGCCAGCCCCAGTGACCTATTTTCTTTTATAAGAGCTGTTGTGCTCATTTTTTCTCTTCATAGCAATGGAAACCCTAAAACATGGAAATATGTTTTTTTAAGTGTGAAAATTCGAAACCCACAATAGTTTGAATTGCTAGCAGCTAGAGTATGTGGGAAGTTTTATGCAAAACATTCCTTTAGAAAGCATTATAATGGAGAGTTACTTACACAGCTACACGAGGCAGCCTGACTAGAGCTAGTCAGAGGGTGATGTCCTTCTGTCTTATCCAGTGGACCACCTCTGTGAAGACATGCATGACCATGTGTGGCTTTTTACAAGGAAAACATTTCATTGGGGCTGGCTCACAGTTCAGAGGCTCAGTTCATTCCTGGCATAATGGCAGCATGCAGGAGACGTGATGGAGGAGGAGCCGAGAGGTCTACACCTAGACCACAGGCAGCAGGAAGAAGACTGAGCTCTTGGGCCAGGGTTGAACATTTGAAACCCCAAAGCCCACTCTCTGTGACACATTTTCTTCACAAGGCCACACATACCAACCTTGATAAGGCCGCAGCTCCCAATCCCGTCAGGTAGTAGTATCACTCCCTAACGACCAAGCATTCAAATAGATGAGCTTATGGGGACGATTCTTATTCAAATTACCACAACTTTTATGGTTGTAAAAATAACAGCTACATATCTTACTTCAAAATCAACTAATTGGATGATAATGATAAGTAGTAATTATGAAGAACTTCAAATTACATAATAAATTTCATTTCATCATAGTAATTGTATGAAGCACAGAATTGTACACTACCTCTGTTCCTTCATTTCCAGCCATGCGCTACTAACTTTGGAGACAGTGTCTCTGCAGCTCAGGCTGCCCTGGGACTGTCTATGTGCTCTGTAGCTGGGCCTAATTTCATTGTCCTCTCTCTCAGCCTTCTGAATGTGGGGACTACAGACATGTGGAACCATGGCACTGTTAGGAGGTATGGCCTTATTGGAGTAGGGATGGCTTTATTGGAGAATGTGTGTTAGCAGCTCAGAAGCTGAAGCCAGTTCACTTCCTGCCACCTGCCAATCTGGATGTAGAACTCTCATCTCCATCTCTAGCACCATTTCTATCTGTGTGGTGCCATGGTTCTCACCATGCCAGTAATGGACTAAGCCTCTGAAAGTGTAAGCCAACCCCAGTTAAATGTTTTCCTTTATAAGGAGTTGCGGCTACCATGGTGTTTCTCATAGCAATAAAACCCTAAGACAGAATGTTTTTACATGTAGTAATGATTTTTATAAAAGGAAAATGAATGATCACATAATTGGCTTATAACATAAAAGTACTTGTTTCCCATAAACATTTATTACAGTAAGGGAGAATGAAATGTATGCTGAAATACAAATTATTCAAAGTCTCATCCAATAGGACAGCTAATAGAGCAAATTTTACCCTATTTCACAGAAAACAGCAATTGAAGAGTCTAAGTGATGTTAACGAACTGAGCATGGTGGTAAACGCACTTGTAATGTCAGTACTTAGCAAGTGGAGGCAGGAGGATTCTGAATTCCAGATGCTACAGAGTTCAAGGCTAGCCTGAGGTCGTGTAGCGTATGTGGTATGAGATGGAGTTGGTTTGGCCCCCACAGACTCATGTGTTTGAATGCTCGGCTCACAGGCACTATTAGGAGGCGTGGCTTTAAGATCTCCATGCTCAAGCTCCACCCAGTGTAGAATTTCAGTCCCCTCCTGGCTGCCTGCAGGACACAATCTCTTCCTTGGCTGCCTTCCCTCAAGATGAAGAACTTTCAGCTCCTCCATCACCAGGTCTGCGACAGGCTGCCATGCGTCTCACCTTGATAATGGACTAAATCTGTGAAATTGTGAGCCAGCTCATAAACATTGAAACTTTGAAAGAGTTGCCTTGGTCATGGTGTCTCTTCTCAACATAACTAAGACAGACTAATAATATTCTGTGTCAAAGTAACAAAGGCTGGGATGATACTCAATCGAAGATTTTCCTAGCATGCCAAGGGCCTCCCTGGCTTCTATCCTTACCGACAGACCAATGAACTCAATTCAACTTGCCTCAAAATTTATTTTAGTATTGTGTCTCTAAAAAGGTTCAGTTCTTTCATTAGTTCTTGATGGTAACAGTCATGAGGTTTGTAATGAAAGCATTAGAAGTCATGGGAGACTGGTATGAATAGCTAGCATGAATAGCCAGGATGAATAGCCAGCATGAATAGCTAGCATGCACAGAGCCCTTGCCATATCTTAAGACTGCATAAAGCTGTCTTAGCAAAAACCTGGCATTGTAGCATGTGGAGACAGAGGCAGGAGGACTGGAAGTTTAAGTTCATCCTCAGCTCTACAGAAACTTCAAGGTCAGTCTAGGATGTATGAGACACCCTCAAAAAATGACATAAAAATTAGATAGAAGGTGACTTTTAACTTACAATAAATATATGTCATAAATCACACAAACTGGAGTCAAGTCTCTGAGGTGGCGTTTTGTTTAAGAGTTAATAAATGATCTGTTAAATAGTATGTCATTAAAGTTCAGAAGATAATTTATACAAATATAGAATTTTAATAACTACTAAAATTAGTAAAAATTCTGATTGAATTTAAAAATAAAATGTTATTTTGATTAATGGACCCATCTAATATAATTCATGTGGATTAAAAGGTTCATGTGTGACTTGAACGGCAATTTCTCACAGGACCTGTCCAGGATCCAGTGCCCAGAATATGTGGATATTGTCTTATTAGGAAAAGAGATTTGTTTTTAGTATGATTAAGTATGTGAAGATGAGGAACCTGACTACATTAACTGAGTTGACAATAAACGCCACCACATGGATCTTATATGAAGCACAGGAAGGCAAGATCAGAGACTGGAGTGAAGATGTGGTCACAAGCCAAGGAAGTCAAGGAACATCTGGAGGCCCAGATGTGGGAAAACTAAGAAGAGGACTTCCCTAGAGCTTTTGGAAGAAGCAAGCTGGCACAAAGCTTGGTTTCCAATTTTGTTGTGTTTAGTGTATTTCAGTATTTAGAATATTTCAGAGTACAAATTTATTTACTGGTGTTATATGACATCATACATATTTATGCTTCACATACTGTTTCAGAAGCTTAATGTAATTCTGCAGCAGGCAGATCAATTGAACTAGAAATAGAATATTTCTTTAATCTATAGGCAGTGGTATAAACTGTAATCCTATAACCTGGGAGGATAAAGCAGAGGGAACAGGAGTTCAAGCATTGGCTACAAGCAAGTTTAAGGCCAGCCTGTGCTACATGAAACACTATCTCAAACAAATAAAACCAAAAAACAATAACAGAAACAAATATCAGATATCTTTCTAATCCTACCTAGTTCTGCTTCTAGTAACAGTGTAACTTGGGACAAATCACACATCTTTAATATCTTCTATATTCCAAACCTAGTAGAATATGTTCTTTTTAAAAATTATTTAAAGTAGATCTTTTGGGTCTGGAGAGATGGCTCAGAGGTTAAGAACACTGACTACTCTTCCAGAGGTCCTGAGTTCAATTCCCAGCAACCACATGGTGGCTCACAACCATCTGTAATGGGATCTGATGCCCTCTTCTGGTGTGTCTGAAGACAGTTACAGTGTGCTCATATAAATAAAAATAAATAAATCTAAAAAAAATCTTTTTTAATCACCTAATATATCCTGATGATAGTTTCCCTTCCCTCTACTCCTCCCTGTCCCTCCCTCCTTCCCTGCTCATCCAGGTCTATCCCCTTTCTGTCATTAGAAAATAGAATTCTAAGGGTTAATAATAAAGTATAATAAGATAAAACCAAAACTAACGCTTTGGAACAGGATTAAACAAGTAACCAGTAGGAAAGGAGCCCCCCAAAAGGCTTAAGAAACAGATACAGGCACAGAGATGCACTCATTCGCAGGAATCTTGTAAAAACACTAAACTGGAAGCCACAATATATATGCGCAGGACTTGGTGCAGTCCCATGCAGGTCCTGTGCATGCTACCTCAGTCTCTGTGAGTTTATATGAGTTTTAATTTATTTTTTTATTAGATATATTTCTTTACTTACATTTCAAATGTTATTCCCTTTCCAGGTCTCCTGTCCATAAGCTCCCCCTCCCCCTCCCCCATACGGGTATTCTCCCATCTATCCTCATTACTGCCCTCCCATATTCCCCTGCACTGGTGGGGTCCAACCTTGGCAGAACCAAGGGCTTCCCCTTCTACTTGAAGCAGTCCCACTAAAATCAGGGACCACTCTCTCCCTTATTCAATATAGTACTCAAAGTCCTAGCCAGAACAATCAGACAACAAAAGGAGGTCAAAGGGATGCAAATTGGAAGAGAAGAAATCAAGATATCACTATTTGCGGATGATATGATAGTGTACTTAAGTGATCCCAACAGTTCCACCAGAGAACTACTTAACCTGATAAACAACTTCAGCAAAGTGGCTGGATATAAAATTAACTCAGACAAATCAGTAGCCTTCCTCTACACAAAAGAGAAACAAGCCGAGAAAGAAATTAGGGAAATGACATCCTTCATAATAGTCTCAAATAATATAAAATATCTTGGTGTGACTTCAACCAAGCAAGTGAATGATCTGTATGACAAGAACTTCAAGTCTCTGAAGAAAGAAATTGAGGAAGATCTCAAAAGATGGAAAGATCTTCCATGCTCATGGATTGGCAGGATTAATATAGTAAAGAAGGCCATTTTGCCAAAAGCAATCTACAGATTCAATGCAATCCCCATCAAAATTCCTACTCAATTCTTTATAGAGATAGAAAGAGCAATTTGCAAATTCATTTGGAATAACAAAAACCCAGGATAGCAAAACCTATACTCAATAATAAAAGAACTTCTGGGGGAATCACCATCCCTGACTTCAAGCTGTATTACAGAGGAAATAGTGATAAAAACTGTAGAAAATTTCCACAGTGCTATCCACAGTGCTAGGCATGGTGAAGAGTTCAATGCGCCCTATCCAAGGTAAGTCATAACTTCTTGTAGACTCCTCCCTTCACTCAACACTACCACGCGAGGGACAACCGCAGTGTCTGCAGATATTGCTTAGCATTTGTATATAATGAAACGGAAAGATGTTTTTTTTCTTCTTCAAAACATACAGTTCCAATCAATCCTACTTCCTTTTTAGTGAAAGAACTCTTCATGATGACTGCAAAACTTAAGTATAATTTAGAAGCTGTGTCTAAAATTGGAAATAATGTTCATCTAAATATGCCTGCCAAGTTTAAAAATGTATTAGGAGTTAAATTGAAACATGTTGAAAATGAGTCATTGTAGACCAGAATATACACTGTAGGAAATAAGAGATCATTTACAAGTGGGAGAAATACACTCACACTTCATCTCTGCAATTCTCTGGACTTTCCTTCCAGTAAATAACATATTTTAAAATAACCGTGGAAAAATATCTTACTTTTGGCTTTAGTTTTCATGAGTTGATTTAGTTAGCTGGCATTTCAATTTTTTATACAATATTTTGGGAGTGGATATATTTATCAAATGTAAATCTATGAAAATTTCCTCAAAGCAATGGAGCAGTAGTGTTTACAGGGCGAGCTGTGTAAGTGCATGTTTGTCCTCTGATTTAGTTCACATTCATAATGAATGGTCAAGACTCTAGATTTCTTAGGAACATCCTAAAACTGTGTATACAAAACTGAATCATCTGTAACTTTTAAACACGATGCTACTAAGAGGTCCTGAGAAAAGCGCGCACCTGGCTTCCTTCTGAACACTCCTGCGTTCATTCTGATCTAACTTCTTCTCCACTGTGATTCACACACCTTTACTAAGGTGTTTGGCTGCACTTAGGCCAAAACATGGCTCCACTCTAAAAAGAGGACTATGACATGAAGGAACCTGAAATCTGGGTTGCACTACCAGCATATTTTTAAGCTAACTGGTGAGACACAGCTAAATCTATACCTAAGTTACATGTGCTGTTAACCCTCATTCAATAAATCAATTCTGATTAACAGCACCGGTCCAGACTGTTTCAGTTTTCTGAGTTATCATACCTTGGTTTATCAATTTTGAATTGAGCAGGAACTGTAAGACAATTTGTGAAAGTATCTGTTCAGTATTGCTATAATCTAGATAATTTCCTTTTTTCTAAGCCATCTTTATAATTTGTGTTTGTTTTGAGAGCAGCCCACACTGGCCTTGAACTCACTACCCTATCATCTTAGTTCTATACTTGCCGAGTGACAGATGTGTACACATGTCTAGCTTCAAGTCTTGTTTTCCAAGTGTGATCATCTTCTCTGGACAACCAAGATGTCCTGACCTGTCTATGCAACCCAAGCTAGGATGATGAACTCTCTCTTGGCTATCAGGCATACAAGGACCACTTTCCTGCCTGCCTGTTGGCAGTGCTGGAGCTCTAATCTCTAGTTTCTTCCATGGTAGGCAAGTGCTCTACCACTGAGAATGTTTTTAGGCCTCACATACTTGAGCATATTTTACTGCATATGTTGTTATTAGAAATTCTAATCCCCCCAAATTATTTTAAAACAATATTATTAAGCAATTTAAGAACAGCTTTACAATCTCCATTATTTCTGCCTCTTAAACTAAGTCATTATTAGTGATCTCATGTCAGTTATGGACATGAAAGAATAATTTCTTACACAAGCTGCCATTTCTTTCTCACAGATCCTAGTAAGTGTGTCACATTTATAATTGTTAGAAAAGCTACATTCGTTCTTTCTAGAGTTAAAACAAGTTTTTGCTGGATGTTTTATTATCTGTCATTTATTATAAATTCTGGCCTTGCTATTCCTCCATTCTGTTCTGGTTATACGCTAAATAAGTAAGTTTAGTCTATCACTGCAAAGCAGTCCAGGTGCATGACTTGAAGCAGCTAGTCACAGCACACCCAGAGTCAAGAGCACCCAGGTTGGGTGGCAGAAGGTTGAACCAGCCCATGTTGGAAACAGAGCAGGTCATAGTCAAGAGATCAATAAATTAACATGCATTCTTGCCCTCAGGTCAATTTCTCCACTTTTAGACAGTTCAGGATCCCTCACTTAGGGAAGGGGATGTTTTCTCAACACAATTAGCATGACCATGAAAATCTCCCACAGATGTGCTCACAGGAAACCTGACCTAGACAGTTCTTCATTGAGTGTCTCTTGGATGATTTGAGACTGTATCAAGCTGATTAGGCTAACCACCAGACTATGATATACTTAAAAAGTAACTATTATTGTAACTATTTGGGATATAATACTATACATATTACATGTAAACATTATATTCTTTTGCTACTGAGTCCCTAAGTTTAGTTACAATTCATAATTGTCTCTACTTACATTAAATCAATATGCTGATATTATGTATTATCCTTATCAACTAAGATTAACCTTTATAAACAATATAATAATGGCAGTTAGGGTTAAATTTTAGAGTAAAAGTTCGCTGCCTGTTCTTTCATGCCTTCAGACTTTGATTTATGAGTTCTCCCATACTTCCTCTGATTGGTGAAGTTACCATTTCAAGCAGGGTTTTCAGGGTAATTGGCATCCTAAGTTCTCACTGACTGATCCCTTCTTGACACTCAGAGTACAAGCTTTTCTGAATTACAGTCTGTTTTAAATATTTGTGTTTACATACTGCTTATTTGTATATTTTTTGATTTGTACCAGAGGAACGTTGTTATGAAGACAAAGACCCTTTCATTTGGTTAAACCCAAAGTCCTAGTGCCTAGAAACAGAGCTTGGCTCACACTGGACGGTCAGTAAACACTGCTAAGGATAAATAAAGAGTACGAGGGAGGAAAACCCGCTCCACCAGATTCGTTTTCTTAGTAAAGGGCTTACACAGCCCGGGTCCCTTAACATTCTCACTGTCCAGAGTCCTTGACTTCTCATTGCAGAAGCAGGTAATGGATTTTCCCTCTTTCATTTTATTGTGTTTGTTTCCCTTTTGTACTCGGGCTTTCTAAACATGGATAGATCCTGTTTAATCCCTATGTCTACTGCCTTTCCTCTGCTTGGTTTTCTCACTCACTCCTCTTGTTTGTCATTTTATGTCTATAACATCTTTCCATTGCCAGTTTGGTCTCCTGCCCTTCCCAACCCCACCATTTCTCTCTTTTAAAATTGCACCATCACCCTTCTATGCTATGAATCTTATCATCATCAGGGCTTTCCCCACCCCCCTGTCTTTTTCTATTGTCTTGTTATTGGTTTCACGAATCTTGTGCTTTCTTAAACATTTTTTAGTTGTGACTATATTATCTAATTTTTTGATTCCTAAAATAAATCTTTCAAAAAGTTCTTACCTTTTCTAGCTTTTATAGTAACCATATTAATTCTTTTCATTAAAAAAGATTACTGTTTGAGTCTCTATATCGAATTCCCAAATACTAATAATAAACAAACAAACTTGTCTTTTAGACTTGTCTTTCTCTGATATATCTATCGGCGTTCACTAATCTCTGAATGTAGGTGGTTTCAGCCAGGTATGCACTTATCCCCAAACAGCAAGAGGGAATGAGACAGGCACAACAAGAGTTTCTCTGCAACTCACACCAGAAACTCACACCAGACTGTTAGTTTAGAAGGCATTGGTGGATTCCTCCAACCCCTTTTAACGATTTAAACAATTTTTATTGATATGTGTATATGTTTGTGTTAGTGTGTATTGTGTGTGTGTGTGTGTGTGTGTGTGTGTGTGAGCGCATGCGTGTATGCGCACATGCCATGTGTGGCCATCTGGAGTTACAGGCAACTGTAGGTTGTCTAATATAGTTACTAGGAATCAAACACAGGTACCCTAGAAGACCAGCAAGTTCTTAGAAGAGCTATTTCTTCAGCCTTATTCATGGGGACACTAAGAACTTCTTTTAGGGCTGGTGAGGTGGCCATGTGGATAAAGGGAATTAATTACCACCATATCTGATGACCTAGGTTTGATGTTGGAGCCCATATAGTGAAAGGAAAACTGAATTCCTGCAATTATCCTCTCATTTCCACATGTGCACTGTGCCAATGTATGTATTTGTGTGTGCACACATAAAACACACACACACATACACACACACACACACACACACACACACACACACACACAAATAAAGCTAAAATTCCCCTTAATTTTTTTTTCTTATGAGCTACCATGATGGACTACACATAGAATTCGAGCACTCAGGAAGTGGAGGCAGAAAGCTCAGGAGGAGTTCAAGCTCATCCCTGGCTGTCTTTTCAATTCCAGGTCAAATTGGTTATAGTGCTATACTACAATCCCAGTGCCGGGGAGATAGGAACAGGAGGATCCCTAGAACTCACAAGCCAGATCATCTAACAAATCAGTGAGCTCCAGTGAGAGACCAACCTTGTCTCAAGAATAAGGTAGAGAAGCAGGTGAGGAGGTCATCTGACTGCAATCCTTGCTCTCCACTTGTGGACACACAGGGTTTCATCTATAGGGTATGGTGGCACCCATCTGTTGTCCCAGCATTTTGGAGGTAAGGAGAAGTGGCTCGGGTTTCAGGGCAGCCTGGAATAAACTGCAGAACTTCCCCTCTTCATCCTGATACTGGTGACAACAGGGCTGATGACAATTTTGAAATTTATGACATCATCCTTAAGCTTTCCTTAGTTTCTGATGTAGGTAATTTATCATTTTGTTATTCTGGCCCATATAGCATAGATAAAAAAAAAATGCCACAAAATATCTTATCAAATTTCTAGGAGTCCTAGGAGGTTCTAGGAGGCTGGGAAAGTGAACTTCGTGGCTAACCAGATCACCGTGAAAGTGTTAAGAGCCTGAGATTAGATCCCCAGCACCAGGTAAAAGCCAAGGGTGATGGTGCACCTAGAACTCTCACACTCAGTGGGCGGATAGGCGGGCCTGGGGGTTTGCTGGCCAGCCAGTGTAGATGAAATGGTAAACTTCAGATGCTGCGAGACCTGTCTCAAAAACTTAGGTGCTAAAGATAACAGAAGATTACTTCTGGTTTCTGCATGAGCACACACATATAGCAAATTGCACACATATGTGCTCATATAAGAATATACCACACACTCACAGTTATTCCCCTGGAGCTTACCCAGAATGGTAAGAGTGAATCTTAAAACTGACTATGGAAAGATTTATGGTACTTAGTTCATTGACAGCAAGTTTGCTAATGTGTAGAAGGAGACAAAAGAACCATTCTTACTATGCACTGTGCACAGTGAAAACTAGATGCAGCACACGTGACTTAAACTTCAGACTGTCTGGAAATCAAACAAGAAGACTGAATAGGCTGAACTACTAGTATCAGTTTAAATTTATCTACTTACTAATCAAGCTTCTTTGGAAATTTACGTTTACTGCTCTAATCTAAAATGTTATCTTCCAAGTGTGAAACAGAGGTGTTTATTTTCTTCTCAGTTGCTTACTTTTTGAAGGCAGGACTTCATTAGGTTGGCTTTGAGTCCCAGGCCTCACCTGCACTTGATTGTTAGGACGCAGGTGTGCCACCTGGCTTTACATCTTGACACAGTGTTCGGATTGAAGCATACTCCCCAGGACATCCTGTCTACTTCAAAAGGAAGTAAAGTCAGTTAGTCAGAACTTAATGAACGGTGGAGGGTGGACAGATGGCTCAGTGGCTAGGGCATGCAATGCTCTTGCAGAAGACCTGAGTGTGAATACTACTAAGTGTGAATCCTAGCAGCTCACAATCACCTGTGACTCCAACTCCAAAGGACCCAACATCTCTAGCTTCCATGGGCAATGACACGTACATATCCATACACATACACATGATTAAAAAGAATAAAATCTTTTTAAAAGATCTTCAGAATTGATTTCTTCAACATTTTGAAGACTAGGACTGGCACTTGTCCTGATACAAATGAGGAGGATAATCAAAATCTTCTCAAAACTTGTAAGGTACAGTGTTTCTAAGCTGCATACATGAGGAAGCAGCACAAAAGGAGACTTTGGAGAACACTGAAAGGAATAGATTCTCACCCTTCCTACAGAAGTCTTCATTCACTCAGCTCCATGGATGATAGGCAAAGGAATGTCTTCTTAAACACAGAAAAACCTAAACCTAAAAGGACTCCAGGAGCCAAGCAGTGCTTGTGCAAGCCTTCAATCCAGCACTTGGGAGGCAGAGACAGGCAGATCTCTAAGTTCCAGGTCAGCTTGATCTACAGGGTGAGAGTTTTGGGACTGTTAGGGGCTACACAGAGAAACCCTGTCTGGAAAACAAAGCAAACATCTCTAGGACTCTTAAATATTTCTGAATGAATATCAAGATATGATAGATTATCCTTGGGTTCAGTCTTAATAAAAGAAAGGACATCTATTTACCTAGTAGATAAATAGCAAGACATGTGCATAAGGGAAAAAGGTCTTCCTTGGGAACACTTATCAGGCGGAATAGCAAGACTGTGACGGCACAGCATATGCTATTATGGAAGATATGGGGGAGTCAAAAGAAATAAAAGACTGGAAGATCAGTCCTCGGATGTTGCAAAAGCTAAGTGTGGATGTCAGTTGTTGAACAGCCCAGTTAGTCTTAGTTCTCTGTGTGGAGCGATGAGACTAGAAAGGCCTGAACTAAAAGCAGACATGGTTCAAAGAGATAATCCACTCAGCAAACGGAAAACAGAAGCTGAACTACCAGTGCAATCTGGGGTTAAGAGGTGGGACATAATTAGATATATTTAAAAATGAGAATTTACATGGCATGGTTGTTATGCTCACGTGCCAGAGAGGCCTTTCTTTTGCTACCCAGTCATGGAATCCCCTTGCCTCCACCATAGTTTCTTCTTACACAATTTAACTAGAGACAATTACCAAACTTAACACTTATAGTCAGGCGACTGTATCATTGGTTATTTATATCCTTAAGCCAGCTCTTAGCAATGGTGACTTTGCTAATGTACCCACCTATACAATACTGTAGCATAGCACCTATTTGAGAGAAAGCACAGGATTAGGTGTCAATAAAGATTTGTTGTTTTAATCAATGATATGGAAGGTGAGCATGGGAAATAGCACTTGTGAATTACCAGTTGTGTTCTTCAAGTGCCTGCACAAAGTTCCAGATAAGCATCCAGATACAAGTGTTTTTGTGCAGCTAAATCAGTTATGAGACACAAGGTACCACTGAGTCTTAATTATTCTTTTTTTTTTTTTAAATATTTTATTTATTTATTATATATATGAGTACACTGTAGATGTCTTCAGACACACCAGAGGGCATCAGATCCCCTTACAGATGGTTGTGAGCCACCATGTGGTTGCTGGGAATTGAACTCAGGACCTCGGGAAGAGCAGTCGGGTGCTCTTAACCCCTGAGCCATCTCTCCAGCCCGTCTTAATTATTCTTGATTATACCTTATAGCATTAAAGGTGAGTAGAAGAGTCCAATAGAATATATATAATTCCTTTAGAGTACCTATAACATTAAATGATATCTATATTTTAAATGAAATACTTATAACATTAAAAGATACCTGTATTTTAAATAAAATACCTATAGCATTAAATGATACCTATACATTAAAGGAAATGCCTGTAACATTAAATGAAAACGAATCAAATGCCATGAAAGTGAAGTGGGGAAGGTAAAGAATCGAGATCGAGAAGAATCATCATGCCTGGAACCTACATGGAGGGAGAAAAGAACGATTCTAGAGGTTATTTCTGACCTATGTGTGATTAAAATGTTAATGGTACTATGAGAACATTATCGGGATAATGGATAAAAAGATGAAAAAAGCATTGCGGCAAGCACATCGCTATCAAATGCTCTTGTATTAAATGTGTTTTTGCAGTTCTGTACGAACATTTCTTAGGAAACACACCCTGAGGAGATGAACACACTCGATGCAGCCTGTTCTGAAGTGACTCAGGAACAAGCTGCAGGAGCACATGGGTGAGTGTTTAGACTGGCTTTGGCGATGGAGAGGAAGACTTGGAGAAAGAGAATGAGTGCAGCAAAGTTTGAACAATGTATATAACTTCCAGGAAAGCTGAGATTGCCAGAAACACAACACTAAAAACCAGAGGCCAAGATAAAATAATAGGGCACAGGCCTCATTCATTCCTGCTTTTTTTTTTTTTTTTTTAAATTGGAATAGGTCTCATGTAGCCCAGGCTGTTCTTGAAGCTGACAGCCGAGGAT
This sequence comes from Rattus rattus, assembly GCF_011064425.1. Taxonomy (NCBI): domain Eukaryota; kingdom Metazoa; phylum Chordata; class Mammalia; order Rodentia; family Muridae; genus Rattus; species Rattus rattus. The sequence goes on from NC_046165.1 coordinate 25,340,893, forward strand.
GGCCTTGAATGTCTCTCCTTGCCTGCACCTTCCTTAGAGCTGGGATCCCAGGCATGATTCGCACCCCTGGGGCCTCGGATTAACCTGGGCACTTCTTGTGTGCAGGCTCAGGTGTTTCCCAAGGGAACTATATCCCTCGTCCACAGCCCAGACTTTACAGACGTCAACTAGGATGACAATAGACATGCTAACAGAGAGAAATCTCAAAGTGCCCTAGCCCCAAACAAAGGCCCAAACAGAATGCTGAGAGGGGGACAAAGTGCCATCTCCAGGAATCAACTCCCTCGGGGTTATCAGCACAGAGTGGTTAGCTTTAGATCACATATATACAAGAAACACTAGATGGACGGAGCAGGTTGTCTCTATGGATTTATGCATTTGCTATATAATAGCAAAGAAAATAGAGATATGAGTTTGACAGAAAGCAAGGGAGAGGGGGATGTAGGAGAGCTTAAAGGGAGGAAAGGGGATAATTATGTAAACGTATTTTAACTTCACAATTTTAAAAACTTAAAAAAAAAAAGAATTTAACAAAAATCATCATTCATTTTTGGGAAATCTCAACACCCTGATATTATCAAGGGTCATTCTTAATCTGGTAATCAGTTCTTATTATAACCATATTTACTCATAAAAGGATCAAAGACACTGTAATATACTCATAGCCCCTGTTCCAGGATTAAAAACAAGAGCAAGCAAATCTTCTCTTACAGTCACATACTCGACTGGAGGTTTTAAGAAGTGCAACAGTCTGTGTAGAAAGGTCATTTTGATGTAGAGACCAGGTCTTACTTTAGTGTGTGATATTTTTATACTGATAAAGAGTGTGTGTGTGTGTGTGTGTGTGCGTGTGTGCGTGTGTGTGAATGCATCCCTGGGAGTGAGTGACAGTCGTTTGGTTAGTGTGAAATGGCATGCAAACATTTCCTACAGCAGTTTATGTAACAAACGCTCAGGTAAGTGTAAATTCTATTTGTGCATTAGTATGTGTTGTCCCCCAGAATCTTAGGTTAGTGACAATGAGAACTATTACTAATTCTGACACACTGTTACACAGATCACATCAATGTCATTTAGAAAACAGACTGCTGTGAGCATGTATATTTTTTGACTTGCGAAGCAGAAAAATATTCAGGACATGTTCTTTTTAGCTGTGCACGTGAGTGGCAACCTTGCAAGCAGTGCTGTTCATTACAACCTCAGGAAGTACCTGAGGGTAGAGGACTCCTAGGCTCACTCTTGACACTCCTGCCTCATAAGGAAGAGAGAACAAGTCGGGGAGGGCATAAGAACAGACTTCACAGACTGTCCTTGGAATACGGGAGCTCTTATCAGCTCCGGTCATAGCCTTATGTTCATGCTGAAAAGGAACAGATATTCTTCCTCAGGGAGTGACATTTCTTAATGCTTTCACGTTCACTCTATTACCACTAACTCTAAAGTCTTTACTGGGAAGAAATTGAATCATGTGTGCTAACTTAGGAAGTAATGAATCTGGACTGAGACCTAGGTTTCTCTAGATAGATATATGTCAAGTCGATGAGCAGCTTAAGAGCCTAGAGGAAATTTTAGAAAAAGTAGGGGGTGGTCTCTCAAATATGAACACTATTTCAATACGGACATGGCAGACCTAATAGAGACAAAGAAAAAGACTGCAAGAAATAAGAATCAAGTAACAAAAAAAACCTTATAAACTTGCAGAAACAGATGAAAGTGACTGACTCGCAATGAAAAACTTTAAAGAATAAACAAACAGTTCAGACATGAATTGTCGTAGGTGTCTGATCACACTGTGAAGGCTGAGATTGTGTTACTTACTGGAAAATCCAATTTCTAGTAGTGGTGTGGCTAAGTCCCTAGCACACACTTTTAATCCCAAACAATGAAGGTAAAGTTAGTTTGTAGAAAGAAACACCCATGTTTGAAAGTGATGTCTAATTGAGTGGCAGACAGAGTGATGAATCAGAGAAAGATTTGGCAGAACATGTCCAACATATCTGTTGGGAATCTACTTAAGGGGCAGTGCAGAAAAAAAGGAAGCTACTTCAGGGGCAGGTTTATTGGGCCAGTTGTATAGAGACAGTCAAAGATTAGATCTTTGGATTCAGATTCTACCTTGGAGAACCTGACTTAAGGTTGAACTCAAGTTAACTAACAGGCCAGTACTTAGCACCAGTTTCCAGGCTACCTCCACCTATCCCCCCTACAAGACCTATGTCTAACACCAATTTCCAGGTTACTCCCCAACAAATCCACACCTCCAGGTTTCAAGCCTACCCCTACCACTTCACTTCCTAACAACTATCAACCAGGAGGAAAACAGAAGTTAAGTTTATGGCTCCCAGCACCAGCAAATTCTGTTAAAGGTCACAATGGCCCTCCACTCAGATGTGTACTAAGCTAGATGCCCCTTTCTTGCCTCTATAGATACTTGCCTAAAACTGGGCTTAAGGCTCCACCCTTTGGCTGTATCAGGGTTGGCAGGGAGTCCAAGCTCCAGCTTCAATAAAGAGACCCAATTACAATTACATCGAAGTCTGCTCGCTGGTGATCTTTTTGGGGTTCACGAACATTTCCTGAATACAGAAAAGGCCAGAGAATAAGAAGGAGACAGAAGCTTAGAAAAGCTTACTAGAGTTAGTTTGGGTCCAAGAAGAGCAAGATTCAGAGGCTGAGAGAGAAGCCAGCTTGAGGAGGAATTGTTAGCCATAACAGCTGAGTTAAACCTGCTAGCCTGAGTTCAGAAAGATCTAGGTTGAGTTTATTCAACAACAAGTTTCAGAAGCTGAAAACATTCTAGGTCTAGTTAAGATTGTATGGAGGCTAAAGGCTTCCAGGTCTAGGCCTAGGTTAGTAGACTGAGGCAGAAAGCCTCCAAGAGGACAATCACATACATAAGAATAAAAGATATGTTTACACTAATGATTTCATTTTACAAAGTGTTAATGTATATTTAACAAAGTGTTAATGTAGCTTGTGCTTTTAAGGATGAAACACAGATTATCGATTTCTGCATTTAAAACAAATCATGTGAATTACTTGTAAACCACAAGAATTACAATATAATTTTATACAAAACAAAGTTTGGGTATATTACCACTTTTATTTCGTATCTCTGTAGGCTTCAGTCCACTAAGTTCATGTGTAAGCCCCACAGATAGATGTTTCCTTGCTGAAATGTAGCACTGACTAAAAGGCAGACAGGCAAAGGCTTCTCCAGTCTACAGCACACAGGAAGGGAAGGAGGAGAATGAGAGCACACCCCATATCTTCCTCTTGGGAAACCTGGGGTTTGTCTCCATACCGATGGTTGAGTTTGATTTGCTCCTTTTTTTTTTTGGAACAGGTACTGCATGTGGTCCCAGGTTAGTCTCAAACTCACAATCTTGCCTCTGTCTCCCATGTGCTAGGATCGCACACATACCTAGCCATACTAACAACTTTTAATCCAGTTCAGTAAGGTATAAATGTTACTCTGATCACCAACTTGCCTGTATATTCTATCTTATACTAGTAAAAATGGAGCCAAGAATTCTACCATTATCAGAGAAGTTGTGCAGTGGGGCTGAGGACATTTCAAATGAATAGTTCTTTGAAAATACTTTTAACCAGGAAGTGTTTTTAAACTACATGCTCAAAACACAAATTGCCCTTCCCCCTATTTTTATTGTTTTAAGGCAGTGTCTTTTGTCCCTGAGGTGGGCCATTTGACAAACTTGTTATGTAGCTAAGTAAAGTCTTGAACTCTTGATCCTCCTGCCTTTGCCTACAAGTGCTAGGATTCCAAGGTATGCCATCATGTCCATCCAGGAAATATTTTTCAGACAAGATAATCTACAGCTGAAAATATTTACAATCTAAGTTAATTTTGAATTGTACACTTACATTATAGCTTCAAATCCAGGCGTCTAATGAAGAATTCCCAAACTGTACAGGGCATTCAGTTTTTCTAATACTCATATTGACTGAGTTCCACAATTTCTTTCTGGTGGGAAGAACCTTCAGAGTCCACAGAGATTTAAAGCAACAGAACATGAGCTTTGAGCAGCTCTCTGCTCCCAGAACCCGTGGGAGAGATACCTTACTGCCTGGTCGGGTGGGCACTCCTGAGGCTGCAGAGCGGAAGAGACCACCAACACTGCCCACCCCTGCCCACATCCCTGACCCAAGAGGAAACTGTATAAGGCCTCTGGGTTCCTGTGGGGGAGGGCCCAGGAGCAGCAGGAGCCCTGCCTGAGACACCGCCGGATCCTGAAGGAAACAGACCGGAGGAAAATACCGGAGGCCATCTGGAACCCTGGTGCACGGAGGCTCCCGAAGAGGCGGCGCAGATCTTCCCGGTCGCTGCCACCGGGAGAGCCCGTGGGCAGAACCCATGAAAGAACTCGAGCCTCGGGGCCACAGGTAAGACTAACTTATCTGCTGCAAGTGACTTGCCTGGTGAACTCAAGGCACAGGTCCACAGGAACAGCTGAAGACCTGAAGAAAGGAAAAACAACACGCCCGAAACCAGAACACCCTGTCCCCATAACTGACTGAAAGAGAGAAAAACAGGTCTACAGCACTCCTGACACACAGGCCTATAGGACAGTTTAGCCACTGTCAGAAATAGCAGAACAAAGTAACACTAGAGATAATTTGATGGCGAGAGGCAAGCGCAGGAACCCAAGCAACAGAAACCAAGACTACATGGCACCATCGGAGCCCAATTCTCCCATCAAAACAAACATGGAATATCCAAACACACCAGAAAAGCAAGATCTAGATTCAAAATCATATTTGATCATGATGCTGGAGAACTTCAAGAAAGACATGATGAACTCCTTAGAGAACAAGTAGAAGCCTACAGAGAGGAATCGCAAAATGCATGAAAGAATTCCAGGAAAACATAAATAAACAAGTAGAAGCCCATACAGAGGAGACACAAAAATCCTGAAAGAATTAAAGGAAAACACAATCAAACAGTGGAAGGAATTAAAAATGGAAATAGAAGCAATCAAGAAAGAACACATGGAAACAACCCTGGATATAGAAAACCAAAAGAAGAGACAAGGAGCTGTAGATACAAGCTTTACCAACAGAATACAAGAGATGGAAGAGAGAATCTCAGGAGCAGAAGATTCCATAGAAATCATTGACTCAACTGTCAAAGATAATGTAAAGCGGAAAAAGCTACTGGTCCAAAACATACAGGAAATCCAGGACTCAATGAGAAGATCAAACCTAAGGATAATAGGTATAGAAGAGAGTGAAGACTCCCAGCTCAAAGGACCAGTACATATCTTCAACAAAATCATAGAAGAAAACTTCCCTAACCTAAAAAAAGAGATACCCATAGGCATACAAGAAGCCTACAGAACTCCAAATAGATTGGACCAGAAAAGAAACACCTCCCGTCACATAATAGTCAAAACACCAAACGCACAAAATAAGGAAAGAATATTAAAAGCAGTAAGGGAAAAGGTCAAGTAACATATAAAGGCAGACCTATCAGAATCACACCAGACTTTTTTTCGCAGAAACTATGAAGGCCAGAAGATCCTGGACTGATGTCATACAGACCCTAAGAGAACACAAATGCCAGCCCAGGCTACTGTATCCTGCAAAACTCTCAATTAACATAGATGGAGAAACCAAGATATTCCATGACAAAACCAAATTTACACAATATCTTTCTACAAATCCAGCACTACAAAGGATAATAAATGGTAAAGCCCAACATAAGGAGGCAAGCTATACCCAAGAAGAGGCAAGAAACTAATCGTTTTGGCAACAAAACAAAGAGAAGAAAAGCACACAAACATAACACATCCACGTATGAATATAACAGGAAGCAATAATCACTATTCCTTAATATCTCTCAACATCAATGGCCTCAACTCCCCAATAAAAAGACATAGATTAACAAACTGGATACGCAACGAGGACCCTGCATTCTGCTGCCTACAGGAAACACACCTCAGAGACAAAGACAGACACTACCTCAGAGTGAAAGGCTGGAAAACAACTTTCCAGGCAAATGGTCAGAAGAAGCAAGCTGGAGTAGCCATTCTAATATCAAATAAAGTCAATTTTCAACTAAAAGTCATCAAAAAAGATAAGGAAGGACACTTTATATTTATCAAAGGAAAAATCCACCAAGATGAACTCTCAATCCTAAATATCTATGCCCCAAATACAAGGGCACCTACATACGTAAAAGAAACCTTACTAAAGCTCAAAACACACATTGCACCTCACACAATAATAGTAGGAGACTTCAACACCCCACTCTCATCAATGGACAGATCATGGAAACAGAAATTAAACAGAGACGTAGACAGACTAAGAGAAGTCATGAGCCAAATGGACTTAACGGATATTTATAGAACGTTCTACCCTAATACAAAAGGATATACCTTCTTCTCAGCTCCTCATGGTACTTTCTCCAAAATTGACCATATAATTGGTCAAAAAACGGGCCTCAACAGGTACAGAAAGATAGAAATAATCCCATGCGTGCTATCGGACCACCACGGCCTAAAGCTGGTCTTCAATAACAATAAGGGAAGAATGCCCACATATACGTGGAAATTGAACAATGCTCTACTCAATGATAACCTGGTCAAGGAAGAAATAAAGAAAGAAATTAAAAACTTTTTAGAATTTAATGAAAATGAAGGTACAAAATACCCAAACTTATGGGACACGATGAAAGCTGTGCTAAGAGGAAAACTCATAGCGCTAAGTGCCTGCAGAAAGAAACAGGAAAGAGCATATGTCAGCAGCTTGACAGCACACCTAAAAGCTCTAGAACAAAAAGAAGCAAATACACCCAGGAGGAGTAGAAGGCAGGAAATAATCAAACTCAGAGACGAAATCAACCAAGTAGAAACAAAAAGGACCATAGAAAGAATCAACAGAACCAAAAGTTGGTTCTTTGAGAAAATCAACAAGATAGATAAACCCTTAGCCAGACTAACGAGAGGACACAGAGAGTGTGTCCAAATTAACAAAATCAGAAATGAAAAGGGAGACATAACTACAGATTCAGAGGAAATTCAAAATATCATCAGATCTTACTATAAAAAGCCTATACTCAACAAAACTTGAAAATCTGCAGGAAATGGACAATTTCTAGACAGATACCAGGTACCGAAGTTAAATCAGGAACAGATAAACCAGTTAAACAACCCCATAACTCCTAAGGAAATAGAAGCAGTCATTAAAGGACTCCCAACCAAAAAAGAGCCCAGGTCCAGACGGGTTTAGTGCAGAATTCTATCAGACCTTCATAGAAGACCTCATACCAATATTATCCAAACTATTCCAAAAATTGAAACAGATGGAGCACTACCCGAACTCCTTCTATGAAGCCACAATTACTCTTATACCTAAACCACACAAAGACCCAACAAAGAAAGAGAACTTCAGACCAATTTCCCTTATGAACATCGATTTAAAAATACTCAACAAAATTCTGGCAAACCAATCCAAGAGCACATCAAAACAATCATCCACCATGATCAAGTAGGCTTCATCCCAGGCATGCAGGGATGGTTTAATATCGGAAAACCATCAACGTGATCCATTATATAAACAAACTGAAAGAACAAAACCATGATCATTTCATTAGATGCTGAGAAAGCATTTGACAAAATTCAACACCCCTTCATGATAAAAAGTCCTGGAAAGAATAGGAATCCAAGGCCCATACCTAAACATAGTAAAAAGCCATATACAAAAACCAGTGGCTAACATTAAACTAAATGGAGAGAAACTTGAAGCAATCCCACTAAAATCAGGGACTAGACAAGGCTGCCCACTCTCTCCCTACTTATTCAATATAGTTCTTGAAGTTCTAGCCAGAGCAATCAGACAACAAAAGGAGGTCAAGGGGATACAGATCGGAAAGAAGAAGTCAAAATATCACTATTTGCAGATGATATGATAGGTATATTTAAGTGATCCCAAAAAGTTCCACCAGAGAACTACTAAAGCTGATAAACAACTTCAGCAAAGTGGCTGGGTATAAAATTAACTCAAATAAATCAGTAGCCTTCCTCTACACAAAAGAGAAACAAGCCGAGAAAGAAATTAGGGAAACGACACCCTTCATAATAGACCCAAATAATATAAAGTACCTCGGTGTGACTTTAACCAAGCAAGTAAAAGATTTGTACAACAAGAACTTCAAGACTCTGAAGAAAGAAATTGAAGAAGACCTCAGAAGATGGAAAGATCTCCCATGCTCATGGATTGGCAGGATTAATATAGTAAAAATGGCCATTCTGCCAAAAGCGATCTACAGATTCAATGCAATCCCCATCAAAATACCAATCCAATTCTTCAAAGAGTTAGACAGAACAATTTGCAAATTCATCTGGAATAACAAAAAACCCAGGATAGCTAAAACTATGCTCAACAATAAAAGGACTTCTGGGGGAATCGCTATCCCTGAACTCAAGCAGTATTACAGAGCAATTGTAATAAAAACTGCATGGTATTGGTACAGAGACAGACAGATAGAATAATGGAATAGAATTGAAGACCCAGAAATGAACCCACACACCTATGGTCACTTGATTTTTGACAAAGGAGCCAAATCCATCCAATGGAAAAAAAAGATAGCATTTTCAGCAAATGGTGCTGGTTCAACTGGAGGTCAACATGTAGAAGAATGCAGATCGATCCATGCTTATCACCCTGTACAAAGCTTAAGTCCAAGTGGATCAAGGACCTCCACATCAAACCAGACACACTCAAACTAATAGAAGAAAAAAACTAGGAAGCATCTGGAACACATGGGCACTGGAAAAATTTCCTGAACAAAACACCAATGGTTTATGCTCTAAGATCAAGAATCGACAAATGGGATCTCATAAACTACAAAGCTTCTGTAAGGCAAAGGACACTGTGGTCAGGACAAACGGCAACCAACAGATTGGGAAAAGATCTTTACCAATCCTACAACAGAATAGAGGCCTTATATCCAAAATATACAAAGAACTCAAAAAGTTAGACCAAGGGGAGACAAATAACCCTATTAAAAATGGGGTTCAGAGCTAAACAAAGAATTCACAGCTGAGGAATGCCGAATGGCTGAGAAACACCTAAAAAAATGTTCAACATCTTTAATCATCAGGAAATGCAAATCAAAACAACCCTGAGATTTCACCTCACACCAGTGAGAATGGCTAAGATCAAAACTCAGGTGACAGCAAATGCTGGCGAGGATGCGGAGAAAGAGGAACACTCCTCCATTGTTGGGGGTTGCAGACTGGTACAACCATTCTGGAAATCAGTCTGGAGGTTTCTCAGAAAATTGGACATTGAACTGCCTGAGGATCCAGCTATACCTCTCTTGGGCATATACCAAAAGATGCCCCAACATATAAAAAGACACGTGCTCCACTATGTTCATCGCAGCCTTATTTATACAGCCAGAAGCTGGAAAGAACCCAGATGCCCTTCAACAGAGGAATGGATACAGAAAATGGGTACATCTACACAATGGAATATTACTCAGCTATCAAAAACAACGACTTTATGAAATTCGTGAGGCAAATGGTTGGAACTGGAAAATATCATTCTGAGTGAGCTAACCCAATCACAGAAAGACATACATGGTATGCACTCACTGATAAGTGGCTATTAGCCCAAATGCTTGAATTACCCTAGTGGCCTAGAACAAATGAAACTCAAGACGGATGATCAAAATGTGAAGGCTTCACTCCTTCTTTAAAAGGGGAACAAGAATACCCGTGGCAGGGAAGAGAGAGGCAAAGATTAAAACAGAGACTGAAGGAACACCCATTCAGAGCCTGCCCTACATGTGGCCCATACATATAGAGCCACCCAATTAGACAAGATGGATGAAGCAAAGAAGTGCAGACCGACAGGAGCCGGATGTGGATCAGAACCTGAGAGACACAGCCAGAATACAGCAAATACAGAGGCGAATGCCAGCAGCAAACCACTGAACTGAGAACGGGACCCCCGTTGAAGGAATCAGAGAATGAACTGGAAGAGCTTGAAGGGGCTGGAGACTCCATATGTACAACAATGCCAAGCAACCAGAGCTTCCAGGGACTAAGCCACTACCTAAAGACTATACATGGACTGACCCTGGACTCTGACCTCATAGGTAGCAATGAATATCCTAGTAAGAGCACCAGTGGAAGGAGAAGCCCTGGGTCCCTAAGACTGAACCCCCCAGTGAACTAGACTGTCGGGGGAGGGCGGCAATGGGGGGAGGGTGGGGAGGGAACACCCATAAGGAAGGGGGAGGAAGGGATGTTTGCAAATGTACATAAGAAATACTCAAGTTAATAAAAAAAAAAAAAAAAGAACATGAGCTTTGCTCATGTTTGCGAGTTTTGGGTAGTTGTTACTTATTTTTAGAGATTTTATCATGCTAGAAATTGGGACATACATAGCTTTTTTTATATACCTAAGAAAAGACCTTTATAGTTCTGGGTAGAAAGCCTTTTACATTCACATTTGAAAATGGCACACTGCTTCCTTATGCTGTTTCTAAATATAGTGACATGGATTGTTTAATCATAAAATGAGGCATTTGATAAAATCTCACATAAAAGGAAATGACACTAATTATACATGACTGGAAAGTTGTGATATGCATGTTAGATGCTTAACTTAAAGAAGATTCAGGAAAGTCACATTCAATATAAAGATTAAAAGACATTTGTTTATTCTCATTTGGATAAAAAGCCAGAATTATATACTTAGCATTAAATGCCAATCTCTGAAGAATGAAAAAATGTTTTACCCTTGTATTTTACTACATATAATAATACACACATTCCCAAAATAGCATAGCTAGAGGTATGTCTTATTGATAAAGTACCTATTTCTCTTTTTTTAAATGAATCTCTCTCTTTTTTTAAAGATGTATTTATTATACATAAGTACACTGTACCTGTCTTCAGACACCAGAAGAGGACATCACATCAATTACAGATGGTTGTAAGCCACCATGTGGTTGCTGGGAATTGAACTCAGGACCTCTGGAAAAGTAGTCAGTGCTCTTAACCACTGAGCCATCTCTCCAGTCCAAAAAGTGCCCATTTCTTAAACACAAAATCCTGGGCTCAGTGCCCCAGGATTACAAAATAAAAAATAAAAAGTATGCCAAAGTATCTTGGGTCAGGCATCTAGGAATCTACACTAAAAACTTTTGGTACACTGACTGCATATATACACATATGTTAATGTACTATTGGAACATTGACTGCATATATACACATATGTTAATGTACTATTGGAACATTGACTGCATATATACACATATGCTAATGTACTATTGGAACATTGACTGCATATATACACATATGTTAATGTACTATTGGAACATTGACTGCATATATACACATATGCTAATGTACTATTGCATTTGGTGACCTGGTCATAGATGACAGCATCTTTTCCAATCCATATTCCTAACTTAAGACAAGTGAATGTGTTGATCCTTAAAATGGTACTGTCAAAAAGGGTGAATTAATCACTGCTTTTTTGTGGTAATTTAACCAATGTATCATTCTCACAAGCAATTGTCACAGATAACATACAGATGAAAAAAAGGAGTGGGGACTTCACGTATGGATATTAAGTAAAGTACTTAATAAAAAAACTATAGTACATTCAAGAATTTAGAGCAGAGATTTTCACACCCCAGAAGCCTTAGTCCTCACGCATTCATTCTGCCCGAATGCCTGGCCAGCTCTTCTTACATCTGGTTGACAGAGGAACGTGAAGAGCCGCACTGGAAAGCGCTTCATCCACAGCACTTGCCCAGTGTCCAGTCAGGTGCTTCAGGTTCTGCCAGGACTAAAACCCGCTTTCAATGTCCATCATGCAAATATCTGAGGACAGTTATTTAACACTAAAGTTATCTTTGAATTCTTCCAGTTTGGGTCATTCTCTTTTTCTCGTGCTCGAGTGCTAAGATCCTAGCAGGGGTCTGAGGGAAACAGCATAGAGCACGTCCTCTATCTGACACTATTGGCTCCAGACTGAACCTACCACTGCCATTTTCTTATGTCACTTTTAAGTCCATAACTCAAGTCTAGCACTTGGAACTTTCTGGATTCAAGCCCATGTTTTCTTATATACAGTCCTATTAAAATTCACTCAGCTTCTCAAATAATCAACTTATCACAAAATCTACTAGATCCCAATTGTGTAGTTGAATTTCTATTATTCTTCCCTGCTTTATATCAACATTTTTAGTGTGGGTTTTTTTGTTTTGTTTTGCTTTTTGTTTTTGTTTGTTCGCAGCTTTGTTTTTCTAGGACTGTGGATCCAATGCAGGGCCTTTCAAATGCTCTTCCACTGAACTACATCCACAGTCCCAGTTTGAGGTGTATGCGTTGCTTAAATTACCAATCAGGAGCCAAGCAGGATGGCAAGTGCCTGAGGTCTCAGCTACTTAGAGCTGAGGCAGAAAGGTCACTTACATCTACGACTTTGAGACCAGCTGAGGAACACAGTGAGACCTGAACTTTTAAAACAACAATTGCAAATTAATTTGTAGGACTTTATTTATCAATAAAGTAAAACAGTGAGCTTAATTTCAAAGGCTTATCACTATGTGAAACGCATATGTAATCTTTCTGTACTATTTTATTAACCCTTCCACCTAAAATTATTTCAAAATAAAAAGTTTAAGAAAGGAAAAAATGCCATTCCTAACTACATGTAAATAAAATAAAATATTTAATGTTTAGAGTTTCTTAACCAAGTACTGATTGTTTAACTTCAAGCTTGTCACTTACTTCTTTTTCACTGGACTCATAAAAAAGTATCCACCTGCACTGGTAACCGAAGACAGAGCCTTCCTTACAAAACTCGCCAAGAACATACAGGTTTTGACAATGACTTGGGGGGTGTACAATGGTACAACTGCTTTGCAGTAAGTTTCATAGAAGTTTTTAAACAAAATGTCAAGTCTATGATTGGCAATTCCACTCCTAGGAGCTACCAGGGAGGAAAACATAAATGTACACATATACAAAACTTATACGAAGTATAATTCAGTAGGGCTGGAAGACAACCCCGATTTTTACCAACAGGAGAATAAGTTAACACAGAAATAATCTGGAGTGCTCTATAAAAGAGTGGATACACCTCACATGCTGAGTCAAGGAATCAGATCCAAGAGTGAATAATGTATGATTCTACTGATGTTTGGCCCAAGAAGAACAAGGCTGATGACAGCAAAAGAAATCAGAATGTTGCCATATCTTGAGGGTAGTAGATAAGATGAACTGAAATGTTATAAGGAACTTTCTGGAATGACTTCACTAAAGAAACACATGCCTGTAAATTATATTACAACTGAAATGAAAACCACAGTTCTATTACACACACAGACATACACACATGCGCGCGCGTGCGCGCACACACACACACACACACACACACACACACACACACACACACAGAGCCTACATATAGGTTTTTTGAGACAGGAAGTGGCCTTGCCTCCAACTCCCAGCCACCTTCCTGCTTCAGTGCTGGAATTACAGGCATCTCTATTGTAGCTGGCTTTAAGGACAACACACGGGAACAATCACTGATGAATTTTCGCGTTTCCTTTTACTTCTTACCTGTCTAGGAGCTGCTCATGCTTTTCTAGAGCGTCTTTTTCCGCTGTCACTGCTCGGTTCTTTTCAGCGAGAGCATTATCCCTTGCTTCACGGAGATTTCTAAAATGCAAACACGCATCGCAGTTGTTTTAAATGCATAAACATCTATCTTCAAAGATTCACACACTTGCTTAGGACTGAAGTAGAGGTTGTGATGGTTTGGAAAGTAGTCTCACAGCACACAATATAGGTGCGAACAGTCTATTCCTAACAGGGATGGGCTTAGATAGTAGACTGTAGTTACTTCTTCTTACTTATGGGAATGCCAGTTGGAGTCATAACTGCCCCCACAGAATATTTTCTTCATAGCTTTTTTCCTCATGTGTTGAGGGGTAGGTTAAACAGAGCATATATATTTATCTCATTTATTCTTACCATAAGCCAGTGAGGTAGGTGTAATATCCACAAGAAAATTGAGGTTGATGGAAGTTAATGTTTTATGAAATACTTTAAGTAAAGCACACATGGGCAGAAATCATAAATGAGAATAAAGTCTGAAATACTGACACAAGAACAGTTGAAACATTGGGTCCAAGAATCTCAGTTGTGCAAGAAAGTAAGTTAATACAGAAAGGCTGATGATTTAGGAGTACAAGGGAGAAAGGACAGAGGGCCTGAAGTTATGCATATAGCAGAGAACAGTGCTTTGGGACCAGAGTGGCATGCTTCCATCCAAGTACTAATCCGGCCTAACCCTGCTCAGCTTCTGAAATCATGTGAGATGGGGCATAGCTTGGGCTACATGGAGTACAGCCGAGATGGTTAATATTCATGATTGGCTCAAGGAATATGAGTCCACGACATTACATACGCCATCCACTTATGATGACAGCAGGAACCAAAACTGTGGACACAGTTACAGCTAAGGAGAGTACTCCAATGGGAGACGGTAACAACAGGCAGTACTTAGGATATAATACAATCAGGCATGAGCTTCTTGTGTCCAATTCTCTTTATGTTTTAATACAGATGAAACTTGGAGGTCAACAAACAAATAAACAAAAACAAAAAGCAACTAAGCTTATTTGAGTCACTTAACCTAAAAATCTACTTCCTTAATAGAGTTGTAATATAGAGAAATGACATAACAGGAATGATGTGCTCACTTAGTGTCTACAAACCCTTACGATGCACTTGCAGTCCAGTGAAGTAGAGGGAGTTAGTACAGCAGCCCTGGGACAGAGTTTGAAAACGGTCCTGGTTTGCATCCAGTTTATATCTGCTCTGCAGTGTGCTTTTTACATCACATCACAGCACTTCTCACAAAGAGCGGGCACTGGTACTAGAATTTGGTTTCTTTATCATTCATACAAATGTCAGTAGCGAGCCATGGGAACTCACATGGTTTGAGTACACGTATGTGATACACACTGAATAAAAACACCTAGTGGTCACACTTGCCATACCCATACTTAGTGAAGCTGTTTTTGCAGTGATTGAATATCTAACATTTCAGTCATCAGCCAAAGTTTGAGCCACAAATAAAATCGTTTTAAAAATTGATGTAAATGTCACTCTTGTCAAAAAATAGTAACAGTATTTTTTTTTTGTATATTATTCTGTAAACAAAATTGCTTTCTTAATTACAAAATTATTTTTTTGGTGTCATCATGAATTGCAATGACCTTAAAAACGATTCTATTATTAAACCAAACAAAACATGAAAAATAAATTTTAGAGAACACAATTCTCTAAGTATCTTAAACATTTATCTATTTTTAATCTAAGATGACCTACATATTTTAGCCAGTAAATCGCAAATTAGTTTCAGTTCTCCTTTCTAAAAATAGTCTCATTATTTTAAATGTGATTAAGGAGTGGAATTCCAAGTGGGTCACGTCGGCAGTAGTAGACTGTGACTGTTAAAGTTGTAGATGGAGAAGCCTCGCTCACTAAGTACACTTCCTTTTCAGTCACAACAAGCATTACAAAGTCAAGCCTCAGAGAGCCACGGATTCCTACAGAATAACAGTACATTGTGTCATAGACAGTCCGCATCATCCAGCTAACTGGGTGCTATGATAAAGCATAAACAAAATCCCAAGGCCACACGAAAGAGGAGGTAATTACTCCTGACTGTGGTAAGCGGCCTAAGGCCTGAAGGAGACATTTCCTAGAAAGTGGCACACACGTGAGGAACCTAAAGGACAAACAGCCGAGACAATTCTCGGGTATTGTAAGTAAGTAAGTAAGTAGGGGAAAACTTCCCACGCAGGCTTTCCCACTCGTCTCACCCTAAGGTGTCTGCGGGTAAGATTTCCACGGAATAGTTTTCTTCATTGGCTGTTATACCTTCCCTAACTGGTCCACAACTGATATACTTAATACTTCTTAGTACTAGCAATTGACATTCTTCGAATTAAGTTTGAGAGAGATAAACTGAGTGTAGTCTATTGGCAACAGTACTGACAGTAACATACAGTGTCCACCATACATTAGGAGCTGTTCTAGGTACTTCGTATGGGTATTTGTTGTGGCTCAATGTGAATTACCCCCATACTCTGTGTTTAAACACCTGGTAGCTAGATAGCTGCACTGTGTGGGAAGGTTGTGGAACTTTAGGGGTCGAGGCTTGCTGTAGGTCACTGGGCAGGTCTTGAGGTTTTAGAGCTGGTCCTAGGTCCTGTTTGCTGTCTGCTTCCTGAATGCAGGTATTAGTAACAATCAGGCCTCTTAGTCTTGCTTCCTATCTGCTGTCTGCTTCCTGAATGCAGGTATTAGTAACAATCAGGCCTCTTAGTCTTGCTTCCATCTGTGCTGGTTTGAATTGGAGCGGCCACCATGGGTTCTCAGGGTGAATATCTGAAACCCAGTTGGTAGACGGTTTGGGAAGGACTAGGAGTTGTGGCCTTGTTGGAGGAGGTAGGTCACTAGAGAGGCTTTGGCGTGTCAACCAGCCAGCTCTCTCTGCTTTGCACGTTCACATCTCAGCTACTGTCCAGGGCCTGCCTGCTGCCTTGGCCCCTGCCATGATGGACATGGCCTCTCACTCTCTAACATTGTATGTCCCAAAGAAATAATTCTGTCTATCAGTTGCCTTGCTTAGAGTGCCTTATCACAGCAACTGAAAAGTGATTACGATGTCTGTCTCCTGTCTGTTGGGATGTCTTCCCACCATGACAGAATCATCCCTTTGAACAACAAGCCAGAATACAGCCTCCCTTAAATAGCTTCTTGTCAGGTATTTGGTCACAGGAATGGATGAGAAAAGTAACTAAAACAGTAACTTGTCATAACTCTATCAAGCATAAGTTGTATCATTTCCATTTCACAAATGTTTCATGGTTGGTTGAAACACAAAGACCCAGTTCAAGGTCACATCTTAGTATGCACTGCGGAGTCTGAGTGTAGATCTAGTCTGTGCCCAGGTCCTAGGCTCTGAATCCACTATGTTGCCTTTCTCAGTACTCCTTCCTTTCACAGGCATTTCCCCTTGGGATATTCTGTCATTATGAGATTTGTGCTGCATGACTAGATCATGGTGCAAACACATGTCAAATCAGAATTAGGCTCAAAAGAATTGCAAGCATATTATGCATTTGTCTCTATGGCCCACAGTGCATGGCTCTTTTAAAATTAGACTGCTTTGACAAAACACCAGATGCACTGCATCCCTGATACAGATAAAACAATAACTTCCACATAATTAATGAATAATCCATTTCCAAATGTTAAATACATTAGAGGATGTAGTAAATACAATTACAGAACAAAAAGCAGGGATTCAAATGTTCCTCAGAAGAGAAACTTGAAAACTTGACAGAGGCTATCTATAGCACACATAAACTAATGGGGCTGAGAGGTTAAAAATCCAAACTGAATGTAACCAAACGTAATTTACAGACATTGAAACATGTCAGGAGCTGCCAACTGGCTAATATAATAAACATTTATAATATAAAAGTCCTTCAGCATCTTTTAGAGCTTAGTTTTTGAACATCTACTAGCTCCATCCCACCAACCCAAGACCCAGCGTACCTAAACCCAAGAATTCTAAAGCCTCCATAAAAGACAGCATGCGTTTGCAGATGATTTATAACAGGCACCTCCTGCACACTCTAAATTCCTCAAAAAGCTCAACACAATGTAACACGATGTGAGCTGTACTGCATTGCCTAAGAAGTAATGACAAGAAAGTCTCTGGACCTTTCACACAAACACGATCTAATTGGATGTATTGGATCTGCAGTTGGCTGGATGTGTAGCTGGAAAACTCACAGACAAGGAGGCTAGAAATTAATTAACTTTAAAAACAATTGTATGAAAAAAATCATTCATACAGCTAAAATTTCACCACCAACCTATTTTTCACGATTCTTTAATGTTGTTGCCTATTAACTTCTCTTAGGTAGACATACTTTTCCTATCTGCTTCAGAGTAATGTGGAAAGGTTCATTGAAAGGAAGAATGAAGAAAGAAAAAAAGAAATTAAAGGGTGGGGCATCCCAGGACTACTGCTAGAGTAACTAGAGTCTATCTATACATATGTGTGTGTGTGTGTGTGTGTGTATGTATATGTATATGTTTATATATTTATGTTGGACTTTTTCATAGCAAAAGAGGGTACTATAATCATTAGAACAGAGGAACTAGCATAAACTAGACACTGCTTGGGTAAGTAGGAGATAAAGACAATTGAGAGATAATACTCAATGAGAACCTCTTAAGTTACTAATAATTTATCTATACAAACATTTAACATGTACTGTGATGTCATCTGTGTAGTAGACAATTTAATATATGTATATCTAAAAGTTGCTCATAACAGAAACATAAAAGTCTCAACACAAAATGTGAAAACAGTGCTGAGCAGAACGAGTCTCTCTTCTCAGTGCTAGAAGATGAGATTCCTAGGATCAAAGACCGAATCCAAATTTATACTGAGGCAAACAATGTTAGAAAAGCTGGAAATCTTTAGCTCAGGACTGGCCTATAGCTTTGCAATCTTGCCTCAGCCTCTTGAGTCCTAGTGTTAGAGGAACATGCTATTGTACCTAAAAGGAATTCTTATTTAATAATTTGCTATGAAAAGCTATGTATTTAAGAAGATGAAACATTTTGAGATTCTATTGACTGAAAATGCTATAATTTTTATTCTTCTCTTATAATTAGCTCTATGATTTGAATGGCCATGCCTTTCCAAAGTGGTGTTTAAATGTAATCATTGCTGTAACAGCAGCAATGAGAGGTTCTCAAGAGGTGAACAGGCTCTGAGGGAGAAGTCTTTCTGAGTGGGATTGACGCTGTTAAAATGGGTAAGTCTGCCTGCTTTTTGCTCTCTCACATGCTCTCTGGCCTTCTGCCATATGAGAACGGAGGAAACAGGCCCTTGCCAAATGTTAGTACCTTGATATTGAATGTCTCAGTGAAATAATAAATTCCCGTTGAGTATAAATTACTGGGTCTCAGGTATTCTTTTAATGTAGCAGAAACAGACTAAGTCAGCAGCCAGTGCTCACATGGAATTTTATATTTTCTAGTTGTGACTATGAACACAAAGTTGGAAACCAATCCATATCAAATTAAACATACATACAAGAGAAGTCCATGGGCACAAGAAATTTATAAAACAATACTACTCAGTTAAGATTCATCAAGATGCTGCAGTTTAAACATCAGTTAGCAGTTATTATTAAAATGAATGTGAACAAATATGGTGGATAGTCAGCTGAGTAGCTTATCTACCAGTCTCTATGCTCAGCCCTGCTCAGTCCACTAGAAACCCTGTGCACACTTCTTGCAACAACTCAGCCCGTCCTGCTTTCCCAGTTTCCCCTGCTGCACAGAGAGCTATGTACAAAGCAGGTATATGTAAACTCTTGCACAACGGGAGCTCACCTACGGTCTGTGTAGAGCCAATCTCCTCCAGGTAAGTGTTAGTGACAGGAAGAACCACCCAGAGGAGCATGGGGAAATAACAAAGAGCTGTGACCAAGCACATCTACAGCTGCGTCACCAGACACCATGTTACCTGCAACCCCACTACATCCTGAATGATCCACTGAAGGGACCAAAAACTAAACAGAGAAAGAAAAAGACTTAACTATTATCAAAGGAATTTCAAAATTATACAGAATATCTGGTAAGCTGTGAACAGGAGGTGTGTCAGTTGAAACACTAACGAGGGGACTCACTTCTAAATGTAGAGTGGAACCTATGTTATCTGGCTCCAGACTCCTCTACAGGCAGATTAAATAGATTAAACCGATCCTGTAATAAATCCAGATTCAAGATAGAAAGTTGTTTAATATCACCGATTGCTATGGCCATGTCACGTTTGTCATTGAGGCTTCTTGAGGACTTTTGGGACACAGTCATTGTGATCAAGACAGCACTGACAGGAAGGAACTCCGACTACAGAGCACCACGGCTACACTTGAAGGCTTTGTCAGTCACCTCTGTGCAGCTGCCTCTCTTTCAAACAACTGTGAAACTGTTGAGTTTCCAGATTCTGTATAGCGTGGAGAACCTAATGAATGCATCTAAGAAGTTCATACCCTGTACTACAAGAGTTTCTTTTCTGTGCTTATGAGGACATTTTATATTAAAGGTAGTTTTGTGGTCTGGAAAAATTCAATCACCTTAGTTTATTGCCCCTTTATTATCTCTCAGAAGTGCTTAGGAAACAAATAAGTTAGTCACTGTGTGTAGACCCTCAATATTTTCTAACAGTGGACTTTCATGTAATAATTTCATGTTACCAGTTAGATTTTATTTAATAATCATTTTACTTAAATTGTCATCATATAAATAAAATGATTTTTATTATACACAGGCAAAAGCATAAAATACCTATATTCACATTCTATATTTTATCACTTATGATGCATTTCTCCCATGTACTACCTAATTCAGAGCTCATGGGCCACTACTATTAGCTCATTCTTACAAAAGTTTAAGAAAAGGAAACTCAGGGAAACAAAGTAGCTTCTTCACCCCCTGGAAGTGCTGTAAGTGGTAGAGACAGGTTGAAGTTTAGTCTTTTTGCTCACAATCTTTCACTCATGGAATATTGTATTTTCTTTGAAAGAAAAGGCTTGGGCAACCTCCTGAATACTGGCATTCCAGGTATGCAGCTCCCTTTGGGAAAATGTCTTATTTTGAAACATGCAAGAGGGACTATAGCCTCTATAAAGACCTAGTAAGTTATTTATATAATAATTCTTGCCATGGAATTGAGTTTCTCCCATTCTGCCTTCTAGCTACCACTTCTAGCTCTACTCTTAGGGTCTTACTCTCTTGTAAAGGTAAGGTAACCGTCAACAGGCAAGTGTAAATGCATTGTAACTCATAATGTAATAGCACACTCCAGATACAAGATGAAGGATACTGTTATATATCGAACTTCAAAGCCAGGTCAGTTCACCTTGTTCAAAACAAAACTAATATGTAAAGATTTTCTAAAATTTTTGTTTGTTTGTTTTCCAAGATAGGTTTTTTTCCCCTGTGTAACAGCCTGTTAGGAACTGGATTTGTAGACTAGGCTGGCTTCAAACTCATGCTCATAGAGATTGGCCTGTTTCTGCCTCCTGAATGCTGAGATTAAAGCCATGTGCCAACACACCTGGCTTGGATTTTGTTTTTGTTTTTTGTTTTTTTAATAAGGAATATTAAAACCTTTCTTTAACCACTTTAAGTTGTAAGGTTTTAAAAGAACTTGCTATTTATGTTACCTTGTGAAGGACTGAAGGGGACAGAAGTTATAATGAAGATTCAGTCACCTAAGTACTGGGACAGATTACTGTGAAGTGAAAAGCAGTAAAAACAAGCTGTACATACAATTGGCTACTTAAGTGTCCCGAGTAGGCACAGCATTCATTGCACTGCACTTTGGCGCCATCTGGTGGCAATTGTCCTTCACAGTGTTAAGACCTACAGGTCAATCTAAAGTCCTGTGGTTGAACGGAGCACCTAGGTCCAATCCCATTAACTTTCTGGCTAGGTGGTATGATGGTTAGTTTTAATTGTCGACTCAACAAAGCCCAGAACCACTTGGGGAAAGTCTACAGGGGATGTTGTCTAGCTCAGGTTGGCCGGTGACAGGACTGTCTTGACTGCATTAACAGATGTGGGAAAGCCAACCAGAATGTGGGAGGAGGAACCACTTCTCAGCTTAGGGCACCGACTGTTTAATGGAGAACAGCAAGCTGAGTGCAAAAGTGCATACATTTATTCTCTCTATGCTCCTAACTGCGGATGTGAGCTTGCTTTGACTTCCCAACAGGACGGATTTGTGAGCTAAAATAAGCCCTTTCTCTCCTAAGTTGTTTTTGTCAGGATGTTTCGTCTCTGCAACAGAAATGAAGCTTAAAGAAAAAGTTTCCGTTTTCTGTGAACATGGATCCAGAACAGCCCTGGAGATAAGCAAAGCTACTTCTGATTATCCTTCTTTGAGAAATGCTGCTGCCCAATTTCCTACACAACTTTGCCAACCTCTCTACACTAGTGTGGGGAGAGAGTCAATACATCTAAACTTATGCTGTACTAGGATGCATTTTAAATGATTTTCTTTGTTTTTTGTTTTTTTTTTTTTTGATGGACAACTGAAACATCACAAAATTGTCACCATAATTACATAGCAAAATAATATATAGTAATGGACATTGTTTAGGCAAAATCATGCTGTATTATAAAAAGTGCCACAAATTTTAAGGTTAGGTAAACAAAAGCTTATAAAACAGGGCCCAACAGGAATGAATGAAGCACAAAACTAAGTGTTCAATCCTTATATGATATACATTATCCAGAGCTCTCTTCTCTGTCATGTACCTTCCTCTTGGTAAGGTGAGATTGGTGGATACCCCAGATACTTCTAGTGGAACGAAATTCATGCTTCTATTAAGGTCTTTTGTTTTTCTAATGTTTTAGCAAGTATAATCACCACCCACTAAGCTGGACAACATGGAATCTGATATTCTCAGTGTCCTCTTACCCCTTAACCTTTTAGGGCTTGCTAGGTCCATCTGGGGAGCACTGTGCCCATCTGGGCCAAGTGATACTTTGGTCGGTAACATGTTTGGTTGGAAGCATGAGGGAATCAGGGAAAGGGGATAATGGAGGAGAAGAAAGAAAGGAGGAAGTAGAGGAGGAAAAAGAGAGAAGTCAGAGGCAGGGAATAGTTTATCCACCACAGGAACTTTAGAGTTAACAGGAAAGCAACTGCCCGTGAAATAAGTAGCATTTATTTAATCTTCCAATGCTCCCAGTTACTAGACGACCTAGCCTATAACATCCAAAAGGAACCGTGAGAATAAAAATACTCCTCAATCTTATCTCACAGAACATCTTTTAGGATACACAAAGTATATAACATTGCATATCCAAGAGAAATGAATGGTTGGTATAACTTTTGCTATCTTGGCACTCTCTAATTTTTCTCTTATTCTTGTCTTCAGTCTAAACTGAGACAACAGGAAAGAGACACATAGTAAAAAGATCTAAAGTATGATAAACCTTCTTGTAATTAACTATCAAAGAATTTAGAATTTTAACATTCCCGTTAAATTCATATTAAAACTATTAAGAAAGAGGTCTCAGAAATGGCATTTAATTTCAGTAAAATTCTTATAATCACAAACAAGCTCGCTCAATCTCTCTCCTTCCTTTACCTGTTTTCTCGTTCATACATTTCCCTAGAAGCACTTCGAAGCTGATCAATTTCTAGATTAGTTTTCAATTTGATTTGTTCCAGTTCATCATGTAGTTTATTTTCATATTCTGTTTTATAATGGTCTCTGCAAAGACAAAAGAAATAATCACAGTTTTCATTCATGACAAAAATAAACTATTGTTCTCCAGGTAAGATTTTAATATACTAGATGAAGTATGCTTTTACAGAACGTTTAGAAAACTTAGCCATTTTAGAATTCCTAAAAACACTGTTTTAGAAACGGTGAGGTGTTAAAGGCAAAATTTTTACCTTAAAAGTTTATTCTTTTATTTGTACTTCATGTGCATGGATGTTTTGCCTGCATATATGTGCACCCTATGCATGTAGTACCCACAACGGCCAGATGTTGTTAGATTCTGAAACTGTGAGCCCCAGTGTGGTGCTGGAAATTGAAGACAGGTTCTCTCAAGGACAGCCAGTGCTCTTAACTGCTGAGCCGTCTCTCCATCACCAACCCTAACTCTTTAGTTTTGACATGCTGACAGATATAAATAGTCTAAGGACTATGAGGGCTATTAGGATAGCACATACATATTTAGCAAAAGAGAGAAGAGAGACTTGAGACGCAGGCAGTCTGCGTCTGAGACCTGTGACTTGAAAACCTTGCAATAAATGCCTTCTCATTCTTCTTTCACAGTTAGAAAGATACAAAGTATAAGTATACTTAGATTTCTTTAAAACGGATTTCTATAGATATGTACAGACTTTCAAAAACTGCTAAAAAGATATTAGGGTCATGACACTTTTTTGTTTAGTTCTCAGGGCTAAACTCAGAACTTTGAGTGGATTAGGAAGTACTCAACCTCTGAACTGTGATCTCCACCCAGCAATGGGATATTTAAAAAGCTACTGTTTATAAGAAATAAGTTCTGGGTAGTCGATGTGACTTAGTGGGTCAGAGTGCTTACTTCCTACACAGGCCAACAACCTGAGTGTGACATTTAGAACTCACGAGGGAAGGAGAAACTGACCCCTCAAAGCTGCCTTCTGATTTCTGCATGAGGATCCCAAGCCTAACAACATTGTATACTCACACAATAATTAATAAGCGCAAAACCAAAACCAACCAACCAACCAAATCCTTAAGAGAAAATAAATCACACGCACAGCCCCTACCTAAAATAGGCTTGTCTTTTCAACAAATAGTTCTGGGAAACAGATAAAGATCTGAATATAAGGCACAGAGCCTTGAAGCTCCTACAAGAAAATATAGGAAAACACTTCAAAATATAGATGTGCCCATCATTTTTGAAAAGAGCTCCAATAACTCAGGAAATAAAAAGAGCTGACAACAGGATCACATGAAATAAAAAAGCTCTACAGGGCCAAGGAAACAAACAACTGTGACAAGAAAGTCCCCAGAACTGGAGACAAGCTTTGTCAGCCTCGCAGCTGACAGGGAATTAATGTCTACAGTTTGTCTGAAAAAACCTCCACAACTCAACCAAAATCCAGCTGACTTCAATTTAATGATTTTCAGAAGAGAAGTACAAGTGACAGATAGTTATATGGAAGACACTTATCCTCTGTGGTCATCATGGAAATGGAAATTGAAGGTACCAAGTTTCTAACTCTTTCTAGTCAGTTTCTACTCTCTCTATTCAGAAGAGCTATCATGAAAAATAGACAAAAGTCACAGCAAGAATTGGGGGGTGAGTAGGGTGGACAAGAAACTTGCAGGTGGGCACGTGTAAATTAGTGCAGCCATTGTGGAAATCAGTATAGAATTTCTCAACAAACTGAAAAGAAATCTACAGTAAGATACAGCTCTCCCACTCTGGAAGACAGCATTCTACATAGAGAGCTGCAGTAGGCACAGAGACCAAGGTATGCACTCAGCCCCGATATCATCAACGGTGAATGAGCAGAGAAAATGAGCTGAGTCAATGAAAGCACTCAGCAGGGACAAGTGCTTGGATGATGGGCGTCCTCAGATCCCATGGAAGAAGAGAAACAACTCCCGAATATTGTTCTCAGACCTCCACGCATGCCCTGTGACACAAGCTTGCCATCCACCCACATAATGCAATAATAAAGTGTGGTATATCTGTACAAATATGTATATATATATATTATTCATTAAAAATAAGAGAACGAGAAGCTAGAGAGATGGCTCAGTTCCAAAGTTCAATTCCTGACAACCACGTGGAACCCTTACTATGGGATCTCTTCTGTTGTGCAGACACACAGGAACAAACATAAATAAATTTAAAAAAAAAAAAAGAAAAAATAAGAAAATGAAATTATACCATTTGCAAAAAACTATATAAAATTGGAGATCATATTAAATGAAAAAGCAGATCTAAAAAATCCTTGTTTTCTCTCACATGTAGAATTTATGTTATGAAAATATGTATACAAGGGATGAAAGCAAAAATGGGGCTGTTGGGAGGAGGAACAAGGGAGTAATGAGAAGTGGTGAATATGAACACAGTATATGATGTACACACAGGAATGATTTTACATGAGCCCATAATTATAATATCTGCTAATTAAAAGTTAACTACAGAATAGGCCTTCGTTGTTACTGGAAACCACAATATCTTTAAGAAATGAACTAGAAAAGAAAACCTAGAAAGGAAACAAAATGAAAAGATTCCCTCAATGTAAACCTTGAACTATCATCCCCTCAGCACCCACAGACTACTCATTCACATCCACTACAAGGAAAGCAGGGGTCTTGCCTGGATGTGACATATTTCTCATACATCTCTTCTCTAGCCCTTTTGGTCTCTTCCAGTTGAACTTGCAACCTTTCCAGGCGATCCTCCTCATGGGCACAGCGCACACTGAGCTCCATGTTTTGGCGATTGAGGTATTCTTTATCTTTCTGCAGCAGGGTGACTGTCTGCTGCAAGGTGCTTACCTATGGGAATCAGAGACATGGCCAGAGTGAGGTGCTACTTTTCAAGGTTGACTCTATTACCTTTGTTTACTACGCGTGTCATATAGAAATCACCCCACCCCCTTTTGTGGGTGCGGTGTGTGTGGGGTTAGATTTTGAGGTAGGGTTTCTCTGTGTAGCCTTGTAGCCCTCTCTGTCCTGGAACTTGCTCTGTAGACCAGGCTGGCCTTGAACTCAGAGATAAGCTTGTCTCAGGTGCTGGAATTAAAGGTGTGGTACCATCACAGTCTGGCTAGAAAGTTTCCATTTAAGAAGTGGTAATTCTTAGCCTTGGCAACCGTTAATGCAAAAATGACTATTAAGTCTCTTCTCTTACTCTTCCCTCTCTCTGTCTGTCTGTCTTTTTCCTTCTTTCTGGAAACTACATAAAGAGGAGAAAAATAAGATTTCCCTGTAATTTCATTCTAGGCTATCTGTTCATCAATATATAATAAAGCATGAGTGGGCTGAGGCAGGAGCTTACCTCTTTTGATAATTCATTCCTTTCTTTAGCTTGAGCTATGTGAGAGGTTTCAAGTACCTCATGTTTCCTTCTAACCTCGAGTACTTCCTGTTCGAGAGCATCGCGTTCACTATGAAAATAAAATCACAGACACATGTGAATAAGGACACCTCTTTCACAATTGCAAAAGCTAAGTGGTAGGATCGGAGCTGTGGGGCTTTTGTGTATCGCTGTGAAGTTTAGTGTTAAAGCATCAATACGTGAGTTACACTACACAGTAAACTACAGTATGTTCTAAGGTACAATTTCATTCTCCCACAGTTGTTTCACACATGGTCTCACTTAGTCTACACTAGCCAGAGCACTAGGGACTCAGAGCAATCCTGCTGTCTTGGTTTTCCATGCTGTAATTGCAAGCACAGCCATCTCACAGGACTTCAACCTTTCCTTGAAGCTGAAGCTTTTAAACAGTTAAAAGAAATTAAAAAATAATAAAAGGTCTGAAACATGGATTCATGCTTTCTTAGGGTAAAACCCTGTCATGACTTCTAATTGATACTGCAGGGCAATAGGAAGGCAGGCAGACAGGGAGGCAGGCAGGCAGGGGGGCACTATTTCATTCACCCGTGGTTAAATCTCTCCTTTCAGAATAACCGTCTCCCAGAACTGTGAACCTAAGAGCAGGGCCAAAACCTTCAACAGAATCTTTAAAACTGAGCACAGACATTTGCTCCTACCTCCACTTCCCTAGTTAGAACTTGGCCTTGAAACTTTACTTCACTGACTCATGGGGCTGCCACAGGAGAATTGTTTTCTTTATGCCATTTAGATGATATAAACATGCTACTCCTTAATGGATTGTACCTGAGGCTGCAGATTCCATGGCGATTCTGAATCAAATATTAACAGCGAGGCTACAAAGAAGCTAGCCCGCCATACACGTGTTTCTTGGTTGGAATGTACTATTCAGATCTTTCCCCATTTACTGTTAGCATCCCCTCATAGATTCATATTCTACCAATGGGTTATAACTATAATTGTCAGGATTTATCTTTTAATGTTTTTTTTTAAAGATTTTATTTAGGTGAGTACACCATTGCTGTCCTCAGACACGCCAGAAGAGGGATCGGATCCCATTATAGATGTTGTTGAGCCATCATGTGGTTGATGGGAATTGAACTCAGGACCCCTGGACCCTTGAGCAGTCAGTGCTCTTAACCACTGAGCCATCTCTCCAGCCCCTATCAGCATTTATTTTTATACTTAGGTTATAATAGAAATGTACTACATTATATTTGGTGGTCGAGGTTCTTCAGTTGACTATTATGGCATTAACTGGAACTAAAGGTTTCGATGATCTTGTCCAGTGTATTACAGTCTTCCGTCTTCCCTTTCTTTGGTTCTTGCCAAGAAACAATGGCTGATCTAGCAATGATCACAGTCCACATATTAATTCTGAAATAGCACTTCCTGTTACTAGAAATCAGGACACACTGGGTCAAGGGAATTAAATTACAAAATAAAGTTGGGAACATTGTTATGCCAGAGGCTGTAAAGCTATTAAGACAAAAGTGACTCAGATAGAAGTTGACGGTTTCAGCTGCCACATAGAATTTCATGTAGAAAACAAATGATTTATTCAGAGCATTTTAATTCTAGAGGTGATATAATATCTATATATCAATTAATTTTGCACATTTGTGGGACTTTACCAAGGGGCATATCCCAGGTTGCCTTATATTTTCATGACTTCCTTTTTATTCTTTGCAGTGCTGCTGAGTGAACCCAGGATCACAGGACTCCACCAATGAGCTACACAGAGTTCTGCTTGGTCTTCTGAAGCAGGATTTCTGCTGTAGCCCATGCTGTATTCAAGTTCTCATCATCTTCCTGCCTCTGCCTCCCAAATGCTGCGATTACAAGACTGTTGCCACTGTACATGGCTTGTGCATTGTGCATGTTTTTAAAAACTGATTCATAAACCAAAAGGATGAGTTTGAACCCCTTCCTCTTTCTTACTGTCCTATTTTTAACAGATAGACTTGCTTATATTTTTTACTCAAGGTTTTGTTTTTCTTCTTAATTTTTCTATTATATAAAATAGAAACATAAAAAAATGCTATAATGGACATCCATTATTTTATCACACAACTTTGATGATTATCAACTGTGACTCATCTTGTTTTAGCCACCATGAACAAGTCAAGGAACTCTGGATTAGTCAAATGATTATTTTTTTCTCATTTTATTTATCATTTTATAGATTTAGAGAGGAAATTATGATATCAAAATATCAATTGTAAGTATCATTGTATGATCTAAAACAAGTTGGAGGAATAGAGGACCAGTGGGAGTGAAAGGGACAACAGAGGGTATTAAGGGGTGAATATGATTAAAATCCACTATGTATTATTAATATATGTTAATAAAAACTTAGTTATAAAATGTTTCTTTTGAAACTTAGCTTTATTCAGGAGTTTGCTGAACACAGCTCTCAAGATTTCAAGATCAAATTATTACTATATTTAGGCATAATGATAAATACTAATACATACTAGCCAAAGTGGGAATAGAAGTATCAATGTCATTTGCTAAATTTTTGTAAATTTACTTACAACATTAATCATACTCACTGACTGACTACTACACTTTAAGAATTCTAGCTGGAGCAGATCTATCAAGTGAACAAGTAAAAGTCTACCCATCTGCGAAAGTATAGTACTTACACACTTTAAAATGGACACAATATTCCCTTGGTTAATCTTATATGACAAAACTCAGGTTTACAAGAGGTTTACTAAGGGATACATTGGAGAATCTTATTAAATACAGAACAATAGAGAAATTCATTCCAGTTAAAGGAAGATTGTTCTCGCAGTTACTCAGCAGCAATATACTTGGAAATGTTCTTACAGCTTTGTTTTCTGAGAGTGAAAACCTTTCATCTCAAGTTGGAAACCACTTGAGAAAATTTAAACACTTGAATTGACATGACATGAAATTCATCAAATAACACTTAGCAAATATTCTCACAAGGCATTTTACAGGGTTCTATTTTCTTTTACACTTTAGAGAGCACCGGTATGGATCGAGCTGTGTGTGTTTACACACTGGAGAAGGAAATGGAGAACATAACCATGGGTTGTGTGCGGGTTATACAAATGCAGGTGACTGGAGGGGTACTAGAAGTGGAAATTCCCAGGGCCACCCTAACAATTTACCTCTTCACTTTGTCATAGTTCTCTTGACGGTAATCTCCTTGCTGAACTAACTGTTTCGTGTCTGCTAATTCTAAGGCCAAACGTTGACATCGAGTTAGAAGTTCAGAGTGGCTCCTTCGAGCTTCTTCATATGTCTGTAAATCAAATGAAGAATTTCGTATTTCAGAGTGAACACAGTAGATCATATTTTGTATTGGATTTTTCTGCTAAGGACATATAAATATCCTTATAAATAAAGTAAAACATGTCCAAATAGGTTATAAATAGTTATTCAAAGACAGGTCATTTTGAATTCACAAGATTATTTCTAAGTTAAATTCAAAGTATTAAATAATTTCTCCATGTCTGGTTTGGGCTAGACATTGTACATACAAAGATGAGTAAGACAGGTTTTCCCTCTTGAATGAAAACATAAAACAAAACAACTGCTGAAAAGCAGGTTCCAAATTTCTATCCAACATCTGCTTGAGAAACAATTGTGAGAAATTTGAAGATGGGGCACTTTGCTTTGGTTGAACATCATAGCCTCCTACACTAGGGTTCTTTGTGAGAATGGAATACTACTGAGTTTATTATAGAATTTAGCTGAGGATTCTCTATTACTCTCCAGAGGATCATTCCGTACATAATTTAATACCTATGCCCTAAAAGAAGATTCAGTTCTGCCAAAGCTGAACATTATTGGTCATTTAACTGTGTCAGGAAACAGGATTTAGTTTCTAGAAGTGAGTAATTTATAATATGACATTTGTCTAAGCCTCAGGGTTACCTCATGGAATTCTTGTAAGGATTATATCAAATAATATATGTAAAGTGCTTACAAAATACATAACACATAATGAATGCTCATTAAGTAAAAATTAATGTCTATAATCTGTTCTATTTGCTTTGACTTCTTGAAGGATCACAGACAAATCTATAGAATACTAACTGCACAAAAACTATGATGTAATTCAGAGAAATATACACACAATACGAAATTTGCAAAAATTTAAAAGATGGGCAAAAGATAACACACCCAAGTAATCCAAAGAGTTAGGAGATGTGTTAGTCAGAAACAACAGCAAAGGTTAGGATTAGGGTCCTGAAACTTCCTAATGCTGTGACTATTTCTTTAATGCAGTTCATTTTGTGGTGACTCCAACTATAAAATTATTTTTATTGCTACTTTACAACAATAATTTTGCTACTGTAATGAATCATAATATAAACAGCTCTGTTTTTCAATGGTTTTGGATGACCCCTATGAAAGGGTCAATCCTCCCTAAAGGGGTTGTGACCCACAGGTTGAGAACCATTGCTCTAAGGAGATGAACCAGTGAATAAACAGTGCATATAGTTCCTGAAGGAAACCAAACCAAACCGAATGAACACACAAAACACCCAGCAAAATTCTGTAAGAATTCAAGGGTAGGGACAGAAGACAGAGAGGTGGAGGCTGACAGAAACACATGAGCACTTAGAGCCTTGCTTTGTGATTTTTTTTTTTTTTTTACTTTTGTTTTGAAATATGGTCTCATTATGTGATTTTTTTTAAAGTATAGAACAGAGTTTATTCAGGGCATGGGGAGGGGAGGGCAGAGAGAGAAGTAGAAGAGTACAAGAGCAGAGGCCAGCTGTGAGCACATGAAGAGAAGGAGGGGGGTAGGGAGAGAAGGGACAAAGGGGAAGAGGGTAAGAGCAAGAGAGCAAGGACAAGCGCAGGAGCTCATCATGTAGTTCTGATTGGACTGGAAGAGACATGTGGGCCAGACGAGCTTCTGTTTCCCTACTGCTGGGATTAAAGTCATGTACCGTAATTACTACTGCTACTGCTACTGCTATCACCACCACCGCCACCGCCACTGCCACTGCCACCACACCACCACACCACCACCGCCGCCACCACTGTTGTTGTTTTTGTTGTTGTTAAGGGTCTCAGTATATTCCATCCCTGGATTTGAACTCACTATTTAGCTAAGAGTGAACCCAGACTTCTGATGTTCCTGAATCCACTACAGAGTGCTTGGACGACAGGCATGTGCCATGGTACCCAGATGAGAAAAGCTTGCTGGGAACAAGGCAAGTATTCCACCAGTTTTGTGGTGTTTTATGCTCATTAAGATAGCCTTTTTGTTGTTGTTTGTAGTATGTGCACGGGTGTATTAAAAACATTTGCCACAGTATAGTCTAGCTCTTACTCTAATGTTTCATGGTGTTACTACCGACTTGGTCCCTGTCTTGGTTAGTTTTTATGTCAACTTGACACAAGGTGAAGTTATTTAAGAGAAGGGAACCTCAATTGGGAAAATTCCTGTATAAGACTGGGTTGTAGGCAAGCCCGGAAGACAGTTTCTTAATTAGTATTTCTTGTGTGAGTCCATTGTGGGTGAGGTCATCCTTGGACTGGTGGTTCTGGTTCTATAAAAAAATCAAGCTGAGCCAGCCACGAGAAGCAAGCCAAAATCAGCACCTCTCCATGGCCTCTGCCTCAGTTTCTGCCTCCAGGTTCCTGCTCTGTTTGAGCTTCCTCACTTCTTTTGATGAGGAAAGATGATGTAGAAGTGTAAACAAATTAAACCCTCTCCCCTCTGTTCTTTTTGATCATGTTCCATCACAGCAAGAATAACCCTGACTAAGACATTTCCTATGAGTTTTCTACTCCTTCTGGTCCTCTTCCCAATAAAACCAGTGAAAGCAAAGAAAT
This sequence comes from Rattus rattus, assembly GCF_011064425.1. NCBI lineage: Eukaryota > Metazoa > Chordata > Mammalia > Rodentia > Muridae > Rattus > Rattus rattus. The sequence goes on from NC_046165.1 coordinate 25,373,466, forward strand.
CAGAATGGGTCCAGGTACATGGTTAGGCTTCCAGGCTGGGATCATGGAATTCTCATTGGAGAATTTCCATTTTCTTTGTGAAAGGAAGCACCAAGTGAGTTGACAGAAATGAGAAGTGTGAGGTTGGAGGTTTGAGACCTGGAGGAAGGGAGGGAAGGCCTAAAACAGCTCTGAGGAGAATGGAAGGACCAGGGAGAAAAAGGCAGAGGAACTCCTTTGGAGGCTGGTAAGGATTAATTTTTCTCCAGTAATGCCCAGCTAGACAAACAGAAGTGCCCCAGGCTATTTTGATAAAAAGAAAGTTGAAATTAAAGGCCATCAACAAGAGAGAGGTTGAAGATGGATAAGGCAGTGAAGAGGGAAGGAAACGTATTTTTAGACTGATTAAATCATGTGCATTAGAAATTTTGTTATTATAAGCACATAACTGAGAACAGTGGTTAAGTACTCTGATGATGTGCATATGCAAAGAAGCAGATGCTTTTATGAAGGTAGATGTGCAAAGGTGTCCAAGTCTGCAGACTCTGAACTGGGAATATAGTTCAGGAAAACAGCACATGTCTAGCACATGCCTAGCATGTGGAAAGCTCTGGGTTCTATTCATAGCACTGAAAAAGAACTAAAACAAAAAATAGAGTGGGAGGGAAATAAAAGCATAAACATTTAGTTACATCTGAATGTGACTTTATCTGTAACTTTCACTCACCTGATGTAATTGTCATCTTGGAGGCTTACTGCCTCTGTCTGCTAACTTAGGCTAGTCCTGGAAGCTTCTAGCCTCTATACAATTTAATCTAGGCATAGAAGGTTTCAGCATCTGAGATTTACTGCTGAATAAGCTCACTTTTTCTAGATCTTCCTCAGCTCTGGCTGGCTGGTTCAACTCAGCTGTTCTGGCTCAAAACTCTCCAAGCTGACTGATTCAATCTGACTTCTTTAGTGGCCTCTGATTTTTGCTCTGCTTGGCCCCAAACTAACTCTAGTAATCTGTTCTAATCTCGTCTCATCTAATCTGTTCTCATTCTCTGGCTTGTTCTGTCTTCACTGTGTTTAGTTTGTTCTCTAAAAGAAAGCTGCTTCCTTTCTTTCTTCACTGCCCCTTAAGTAGCTTCCCTTTCCCCTTTCTTCTCATGAGAGTCTGCTTATCCTATTGTGTCAAATCTTTCTGATTTATCCCTTTGTCTGCTACTCAAGTAGATTATCACTTTCCAACATGGGTGGTTTCTTCTACAAACTAACTTGATTGTTTGGGACTAAAGGTGTGTACTAAGGGTATGTCTATATTCCAGCTAGATCGATTAAAGATGTGCGCTAAAGGCTGAGTCACATCACTAGAAAGTTTTTCTTTCAGTAAATAACATAATCTCAGGGTGCACAGTGTGATCAAATATCCTGTAACATGTGACTTTGAAATTCAGAAGGTATAGGCACCTGCCATGGAGAACAGTTTGCATACATGTATGTATATATATATATATATATATATATATATATATATATATCTCATACACACATATATATTGCATATACATATGATTTTTCTTTCAGTATAAATGCCACATGAGCAAATATAGCCAGAAGTTCAGTATAGAAACACATACTTTATAACAAGAATTTCTTTTAAATCAGAAATTCTTTCAAGTCAAAAATGTTCCTTTAGAACTATGCTGAAGAGGAGGCAGAAAGATTTGTAAGAACTATAGGTGATGGACAGCTCTAAGGAAACAGTATCTTCCAGATGCTGGCACCAGCGCCGGATAAACAGTTCCACCTTTTTTAAATATTTACAACATGTGGCAGCCTGTACAAGGCCTGAAATGGGTCCAGCAATTAAGAGGAGAAAGTGATATGGGTTTGTACACCTCACCAAGACACTATGTGCAGTTAATACCCACTTGAGAAGGAAGAACAGCTTTATTCCAATGGGGTTGACTCTCACTAGGTCTATTAGCCATACTTCATATCTAGTTGGCCACTGAAAGTGCACTCAATGGTATTTTTGTAGATTTTTTTGTCTCATTTTACCCATTTGGACGTTTTAAAATTATTGTTTTTCTTGTTTATTTTAAGCTCCATTTTTGTGGTGTATATGTGTGTGTGTGTGTTTGTGTGTGTGTTGTGGAGAGGCAGTATAAAAGAAATTTCTATTGCTTGATCTGTTGTTAAATTGGTGAGGCTTGTTTTGTTTCTTGTTGATTTTTTTTTTAAAGAGAGAAAAAAATTGAAAAAAGTCAGGTAGGTAGGGATTGTGGTCTGGGATGAATTTGGGAGGAGAAAACATGTACAATATAATGTATGAAATTTTTTTCACTAAAAGTTTTAAAATATCTCTCTTTAAAGTTACAACTTTTATTCTTTAGGGTAGGGAGATTTGCTTTGGGTATTCTTAGAAACTAAAGGTAAGAGTTGGATGTGTTGGTGTATGTTTGTAAACCTAGTACTTGTGAGGCTGAGGCCGCAAAGCCTGGGTTATAGAGTTAGACCTCATTGCCACATCATGGAAAACAGAAAATAGTGTATTGCCTCAAGATGGATCTATATTTATGGCTGTAGAATTCTGTGGATGAGGCAAAAAGGCAGCAGACTATACTGTACTCCCCACTGCTTTCTCCCCTGTGTTCTGAGGGAAGATGTCTACCTTATATTCTCTCACCATCGAAAAGCCATTCCTTGCCTCCCACAAGATAAGCAAACAATTAAGTTTCTCATAATCCTAGCACCTAGTACTGTGGCTTTTATAGAAAATGTTTGTAGGCAATGTTTATGGAAAAGAAGAAGCAAGAGAGGACAATGTATAGACTGAAAGATGAGAAAAATGTAAATATTTTTATACAAAAAGAAGTAGACACAAAGTTTGCATTAGCACCCCTTCAAATTGGAACTTCTAGGTAATAGCTAAGTGAATCAACAATCAAGTATCATTTTCACTTTTGAAATGAGAAAACAATTACATAGGGAAAGCAAGTGCAATCTGAGGCATCGAGGAGACTCCCACTGCTTGATGTACTTGGAACACAACAGACTTTTGACTGCCAAGGTTAATGAGATATTCATTCTCTCTCTCTCTCTCTCTCTCTCTCTCTCTCTCCTCTCACACACACACACACACACACACACACACACACACACACACTGCTGTTTGCTAACACCATGTAGAAAATACTGCATCTATAATTATAACTGTGTGCTACAATTACCTTATCTATGACCCTCTCCTTTTTTTAATAGGAGTATATTTTTATTGGATTTTTAAAATTTATTTACATTCTGAATGTTATTCCCTTTTCTGGTTTCCTGTCCCTAAACCCCTATGCCATCCCCCTTCTTTTATGAGGGTGTTCCCCCAACCATCCACCCACCCCTTCCTGCCTCCCTGCCCTGATAGAAGCCTTGGCAGGACCAGGGGCTTCTTCTCCCATTGGTGCCTAACAAAGGCCATCCTCTGCTACATATGCAGCTGGAGCCATGCTATGACCCTCTCCTTAACCCACACATACCTCTACACTCCTTCAAGGCCTGTCCTACCTCTGCATGCCCAAGAACTCTCCGTCATTACATAGAAATGCTTAACGAGTAAATTAATTGTGAAGGACGGACTCTGCAGACCTAGCACTTAGAACAGTTGGTCAAACACAGACAGGTTTGCTTCTGAACTAATACAGCCTAGCAACCAACTGTTTCCCAGCCAAAATTAAAGATCAAATACCAAATACCATATCACCTCTTAAGCAATAATATTACACGCAGAGTGTGTGTGTGTGTGTGTGTGTGTGAGTGAGTGTGTGTGTTGTGGAGAGGCAGTATAAAAGACATTTCCATTGTTTAATTTGTTTTTAAATGGGTGAAGCTTTGATTCACAAAAAATTGAGCTGTGCCGTTCGGGTTTCTTTATGTACCACAAGCTTTTAAAGAGGCTTGAATGGGGCCGCACCCTCCTCCAATTCTCTGAGCCCAAACAACAGCAGCCATTTTAGATGCCCAGCATTTCAGAGATGAGAAATACACCGGCGATATCTACCACAATCTCACTTTCAAGATAAGCCATGATGACACCCCAGAGGAATACGTGTAGATTCATGTTCACTGCCTCACTATTACACAAGTCAGGAAAGGGAACAGCTTAGATGTCCATCAACAGATGAACAGATAGACACAATGTGGTAACAGATATACATAATGCAATTTCTTGAACGGCAAAGAACTGTGAAATCATGACATCTGTAGGAAAACAGAATCAATTATAAATTATATTAACTGAAGTGAGTTATATTCAGAATGGCAAATATCACATTTTTCTTAATATGTAGAATCTAGAGTTGAAAGTGTGTGTGTGTGTGTGTGTGTGTGTGTGTGTGTGTGTGCGTGTGTGATGAAACTAGAAACAGGATCATCAGAGGTAAAGAAGAAATCTCAAAGAGAGTGGAAGCAGAGTAGTGGAAAAACTGATGAGAAAACAAGCAGAAGCTGGTACTAACTTAGTAGAGGAAAGAAACCAGCTGGGAGAAAGGAGAGACAATGGTGACAGGAACCTAACAGAACAAAGTATAATGACACATCTGTATAAAAATGTCACCATAAAACATAGAATCATAGTAAGTTAAAAATAAAACAAAACAAGGTACCCCTAGAGGGCTAAACAGTTTGCATAGGATTCCAAGTCTAGAATATAGGATCTGGAAATTACACATAGTCTGTCCTTTTCTTAATTTCAAGTTTGTTTTTGGAAGGATTTTTTTTTTTTTGTAGTAACTATACAACCACCGAACAGAAGCTAATTTTATTTATTGCCCAAACCCAACTTTAATTATAGGTTTCATGGCTTCAAATATCATATGGACATAAAACAAAGTTGATTTTGAACTCTCTCTCCCCTAAAATAATCATTACAATTATTTCTTGAAAACATATTTTAAAAAAAATCATTTGAGAGTTTACTGTATTGGTACATGACTGCAGTGTGCGTCCTTAGGAAGGTGTGGCAGGCTAGACTACATAGACAAATCCCATCTCAAAAGCAAACCCAAATAACAGAAATCACTTGGTAAAGTAACACATCCTGTCTGAATGCTCCTGTGAGAAGTGAGGAAAGGAAGCAGGCACAGCTAAGAGCAGCCGTGGAACCAAATGGCAATTAGCCTGGATGGAATGAGGCTCTAAGCGTCTGGGCCAATTTGCAGTCTTTCACATCATGCAAACGGAAAAGTGGTGACCTATGTGTCAAAATAAACGGTTAACACAGGAATACTGTCCAACTATAGTGAGACAGAGCCACTGAGGAGGCTGGGAGGATGACATCGTCAAATGACCTTGACACCAGTGAGTCCAATCAAAAGCATTTTACTTTGACACTGTGAATGACAATATATGTTTTAACCGTCTTAGAAAAGTGAGAATTTATTCCTCAGAACTCTCTACAAGTTTCACATGATCAATACTTCTGTCCAAAGACCTACCTCGTGAGAAGAGCCAGGAGCCTTAGTCACCTTTGACGGCTGCAGACTGCCCTTCTACCAAGGGTCAGCTCTGCTGCCAGTCTACTCTGTCCTTGTGTCAAGCTCCTCAAGAAATACATTACTAATATAAAGTTGAAGACATTTTTAAAGTAAAATATAATCTAGATGAAAAAAAGATACTCTCATCAGATCTGGACACTGAATTATGCTCAGGGTTCAAATCTGTGACCTGTTAACTAACAATAGCCCTGCAAAAAGTGTACAGGAAGCTGGTGCTGGTGGTGCAGGCCTGTAGTCCCAGCACTCACGAGGAAGAGGCAGATCTCCGTGAGTCCGAGGCCAGAGTTAGATCCTGGACAGCCAGAGCTTTAAAAAGAAACACAAACAAACAACAACAGAGCAGCCCCGCCTCAAAGAACCAAAACCAAAACTAACAATGCACCACCACCACCACCAAAAGCAGTGTGCAGGAACTGATCAACATTCATTCGTTACTGGGTGATTTCTACTTCACAGGTCTCGCAGAATCTGCATGGCAAAAACAGTATGTTGAGATCTTAAATGACACATTTTTATAGCTAGGTTGGGTATAGTTAAAACAAACCTGAAATACTAGTTTTTCAATAGATACTGATCCAAATATAATTTTTCCCCCATGAGTCAAAGTCTAAATATACAGCCAAGGCTGGCCTTGATTTTGTAATCCTGCTGTCTTTGACTTCCTGACAGCTAGAATAACAGTCATGGACCACCATACTCACTCAAATTTCATCTTAACATTTGAGAGATGAACTTAATGTATCATGTTTAAAATATCATGTGGCAACAAAGAGTGTGAGTATATCAGCATAACAAAAGTATGGCTTTTCAGGCCTTTGTGCCTTCTGGGTCATTGAGATTAGCAGTAAAATATTAAGTGTATAGGTAGGAAAAACATAGTTAACCCACCAATGGAAGTAAACACTGGGAGTTTTGCTTTACTGGCCTGCAGCTTACTCTGACTTTTAGAAAAATGCTACCCAATACAAACTTCCTGCAATGAGAGAGGTGTACTATAGTAAGAGCAGTACTGTGGTGACTAGCGAGGCGGGCCGCCTGCATTTTAATCGTTTTGAGTGTAATGGTTGAAGGCAGTAATGGCGGCTGAGCCCAGAGACAGTCCGCTCAGGTGTTCCACGGCCTGCAGGTGCACTGGGGCGCGAACATCCTGGAGTGCGGTCAACATAAGCCATTTTCATTTCCGTTTTTTAAAATATATTTTCAATTACTTATTTTTATTTTAGGAGCATTGATGTTTTGCTTGCACATACTCTCTGTGTGAGTGTGTCAGATCCCCCAGAGTTTGAGTTACAGACAGTTGTGAGCTGCCATGTGTGTGCTGGGAACTGGCCTAGGGTCCAGTTAGTTAGAGGATCAGCTAGTTTTAAGGTTTACACTGAGTTCTTACTTGGTCTACCACACCCGACACTCCCCTAGCTACATATGATTGATCTCTCTAGCCTAGCCGCTTTGTTTCTACCAAAATATGTGTATCATGTTTCAGGTCAACAAGATCTCCATAATTCTCACATTCATTTAGAGCTTGTTAATAACAGCATAAAACAAGAAATTCCTCCAGGGTTTTTTTTTTTTTTTTTTTTTTTTAAATTTGGATTCCATTCATATTCTAGTGACATCTAACCTCTTTGAGAGAACTATTCTAACAGCTCATGTAAAAACACACTGAATTACAAAGCAAATAAAGCTGTCAAAGTATTTAAATTGTGGATGTCTTCTTTGTGAATGCATTAAAGTTAAGAACTAGTGTTATCTAAAGTTTAAGAACTACTATAATATTCGAGAAACGATGAGCATAAATTCTAAGTACTTAGCAGATTTAATTCCAAATATCAAGAGTCACAAGAACTGATAATCTTTTTGAATTTTCCATATATGTGTATGTTTATACATATGTATAAATATTCTAAACTCCAGTTATAAATGGAAACAGTTTCTTTCTTAGGCTCCCTAAAAATATGTTAACTTTAAGTTAGAAAGCTCAGCGACTGTTAAAGTAATTGTGTGGTCTTTTCCTTTTAATATTTTAAACTGACATGGAGTTAATTTTGTGCTATCATATAAAATGTAAGGACAGATTTTGTCCCACTGACGCTTATCTGTTTACAGGCCAACAGCACACTTAGCTGTCTGTGTAAGTTCTCAGGTAACTGAAGTCCTGCTCGGTCCCACAGCCCACGTTCTCCTGGCTACATTTTCTCCTTCATACTTTCCTTGGATTCTGGACCGCTGGTTTCTCACATAAACTAAAGTGAGTAAGATTCCTCTGAATCTCCCCAATGATAAACAAACAATATAACTGGAATATTTATACTACAATATTTATATTCCTGGAATATAATTTAACTGCTCTTGTTTAATATTATTAATCATGAAGCAATACTTTTAGAAACTTGGAAGCTTTCTAAAATATGGTTATTTCCATGCTAAAAATGAGATTTTTGTAGTGTTTTTTGCTTCCTATGTCTATGTGATAAGCTTGTATGAGTGTACACACGTGTGAGTGTGTGAGGGGGCATGGCTGGATGTGTGTGAGTGTGCACATGAACGCTGGTAAGGAGGCAGCAGGCTGCTTTGAGAATCAACCCCAGAACCAGTGGACTCAGACAGCTTCTAGTCAGCTCCTGGGGAAACCTGTCTTAAGCTCAGAGGCTGACACACCCACCTGGCATTTACAAAGGTTCTGGGGATCAGGACTCTGATTCTTTTGCTTGTACAGCAAGTGTTGCAAAAGTTGAGGAATCTTCCCAGCACAGATTTTATAGCTTTCTTTACTGAGTCCATTACCTTTCTTGCTAGAGATGCACACGAGGAAAATACTGCATTCAAAAGAAAGTGGAGGATTCATCAAGTACAGAATCTGACATATTCACATAGCCATTCTCCTCCAACCTGATAATACATTACTTTCTACGTTTGGAATGTAAGTACTTTAACTAATCATATAAAGCCTCATTACTCTGTTATAATGGTAGAATTCAGGCTGGAGAGATGACAGCCTTTAGAGCATTTACTGCTCTTGCAGGGGGCACTGCCTTGGTTCCCAGACCTGGCACGTGGCTCACTCTAACTCCAGTTCTAGTACTGCCAGATGACCTGGTGCTTCTTCTGACCGCCACAGGACCTGCACACATATGGCACACATCACATGCACACACATATACTAAAATATACAATGAGGAACTCATCTGTCAACATTTTATTTTGTATTTTTGTTTCAATAGGTTAAATAAAATGGGCTTATAAGTTTATTTTGTTTTGCTTTTATGCTACCTCAGAATTTTCTACCTTTTCAGTACTTTGGGGAAATACAGTTAACTATGAATTAAGAACTGAAGTGTGAGCCCACCTGGGTTAATACATTTCTGAACCTGGTAGTAACCAGATTAGTGGGCACTTCTACTCCCCCTCATAATATCCCCATGCTAACTACACTCACTTCTGTTAAATTCACAAGCTACACTTCACTTGCAGTTTCAAGATTGTTAATGCAAACACACATACACCCTAAGTTTCCAATACTTTATTTTAGCCCCCGCCCCCACCAGCTGTTTCCCCAGGCAGCCCAAGCTGGCCTCACACACTAGGTGGCCCTGGCATGAGCTGCTGAAGTGCTGGCTTGCAGGCATGTTGCAGCCATGGCTGACTCTCCTTTTCGTCAGATGAGGAATGCATATCTTTATTTTTGTCTTTCTTGTGTAGTAATAAAAAAAATTTAAGGTCAAATATCTTTCTCCAGTATAATTTTAAATATGCTTTGAGAACTCTGACATAAAATATTCTTGTTTTCAATGCTTTCCTTTTTAAATTCTTTGAACCAAAAGATATATTTAACTGTCAAGAAAGTTTAATTCCCTTCACTTTGTCTGTTTTACTAAGCTATGATAAAAATAGGAACTATAAAACTTGTACCTAAAAATGTATTTGTTTCCTATGTGATCAAGTACATACACAGTAGTCTTGCAAACTTTCCCTTGATGTTTAAAAATAACATAGTCTCTGGTTAGGCTTTCCTTATAGCAGCTGTATCAAAACATCGATAAAATTAGTTCTCTAGGCCTCATTTATTTTATCTATCTCATCTACACCAGTTATTACAGAAGCAAATTAAACTTCCCAAGCTTATTGTGTTATACTAAGCTCTCGGTATTACTTTATAAACATTATGCCATTCACTATGTAAAGGTTCCCATCTATAATACATTTTGCTATTCTGTTATATGGTTTTAATTTGAAATTTCACCTATCTTGTATTAATATCACCTTCCTGCCAACATTTTCCATCATTCTTTTTCCAATATCTTTTTTCAATTTTTGTTCAAACAACTCATAGAAGCATATTCAGTTTTGGTTGGTTTGTTTAGGTTTTGAGGTTTTTCAGACAGACTTTCATCATGCAGCCCTAGGTTGATCTCAAACTCACCATGCTCCTGTCTCAGTCTGGACACTGATCTCACAATAAATTATCCATCTACGTCACTGAACATCCACAGCAAGTAACTACTGAAAACACTAAATATTAAATTATAAAATTTAGAAACAATAAAAAACAGCAGTGGGATGTTCAGCGAGTAAAGCAGCTTGCTGCCAAGCCCCACCACCTGAGCTGTCCTTTGACCTATACACGTGTGCACCCTTGTACATACATGTGCACACAATGCAATACATATTTTTAATGATCGAATATATGCCTTCGGCCTCTGGGTTAAGAAACACTGTATTTTATGTGAAACAAAGTGGCTTGTAATTGAGTAGTTGGACAAAAGCTACCCACTGTGAAACGTTACGGGTTTACCGTTGAGACCACAATCACAGACTAACCAGAAGGGCTTACAGTTGAAGATGGCTGAAACTAATTAATTATTCTATACCTATCAAAAGAGGTGGGAAATTTAAGACCAACAAAAGGAAGTGGTTATAGTACGTTTGGAGTTACTCTAAGGCATTTTAAAGGTATCTGTGGAGGGTGTTTTCCCTGCTATAAAATTTTGGCCACTGGCTTCAAAATTCCACCTCAATACTAAAAAACTACTCAGAATCTGTGCTTGAAATGAAAATTGAAAAGCACTGAAGGGTTTACTTATGATTGTAATGCAGTGGACTGGTGAGATGGCTCAGCAGTTAAGAACACTGGCTGCTCTCCCAGAGGTCCTGAGTTCAATTCCTAGCAACCTCATGGTGGCTAACAACCATCTATAAAGGGATTGGATACACTATTCAGGCATGCAGATGTCCATGCAGGCAGAGCACACATACATTACAAAATATATAAATAAAAAATTACAAAATAAAGATTGTAAATGTGGGAGCAAAAGTAAAAAGAGGGCGTAGTATCTTTAAAAGACTGTTTCTTCTATATATTCCAAATAATTGGAGGTTTAAAACCAAATATAAAAATGGCATTTTAGGAAGTTTGTTTGTTTGTTTGTTTGTTTTCTTTTTCTTTTTTCTTTTTTTTTTTTCGGAGCTGGGGACCAAACCCAGGGCCTTGTGCTTCCTAGGCAAGCGCTCTACCTCTGAGCCAAATCCCCAACCCCTGTTTGTTTGTTTTAAAGATTAAGAGATTGCCTTATCTGGCATCACTGGGAGGGGAGACCCTTGGTCCTGTGTAAGCTTGATGACCCAGAATAGGGGACCGCTAGGCTGCTGAGGCAGGAGTGGGTGGGCAGGTGGGGGAGCACCCTCATAGAGACAGGGGGGAGGGAGGAAGGGATGGGGGCTTGTGGAGGGGAAACGGGGAAGAGGATAGCATTTGAAATGTAAATAAATAAAATAACTAATTAAAAAATCAACAACAACAACTGCGCGCGCGCACACACACGCACACGCACACACACACACACACACACACACACACACACACACACACACACGAAGAGTTTTATTCTATTAAGTATCTGGAGCTTTTTCATCTTCTGTCAGCCATGAATGAATTATCTGAACAGGCAGGGCTAAAATAACTAATTGTGTGGCTTTAACATTTCTCAATGTCTTGGTAGGCATAGCTATGAAGTAATTGTAATAAATGAAGAATCTTTTATCTGAAGATCATACATTAAGAAAGAAAAGTTTTTGGTTATCCCGTAGCAATGGAACTACTGGGTGTTACTAGGAACACTGTTTGCTGTTTTAGTCAGCTGATTGAAAATAAGAAGTATAAAAGGCAAGTTAATACAATTAAGGTTCAAAACCAAGATTTACTAAATAACCAAAACAATGTTTGTTTGTTTGTTTTTTTAAGATAGATGGGTATATACTGCCACCATGTGGTTAAAATATACTAAGACCATTTTTGGATCTGTTATGTTGAAAAGTTTTAAAACAAAAATAAAAAAGTTTAATTTTTTAGTTAACAGTCCCAAAATTCTGAGACATGGCTAATAAATATCTGAGCCTTTCTAGTTTTACCAAGTTGTTTTTATTGAGAGCTCTCCTTTTGTACGCTGCTACTTTTGCTTCTAAGTTTCCGTGTGCGTCCTAGTTTCTGGAAGAAAGGATTTGTATTTGATGTGTATTTATGCTGAATTCATTCTCTTTCAAATCAGTAACCTACGTGTTACTTTTTCAATTTTCCTTCTTTTTCTTAGCTGGTGGTGTCCATTGAACATAGCCTAATGTTTACATATCTTTGCTAAGTTTTGCTTCCCAATTACCTATTTTTCATTTTTATGTTCTGAACTCTACTGCTTTATCAGCAATTAATAATGACTAAGGGTAAGGAGTCCAAACTACTAAATATTCTAAACCGATAGTATTCTAAAACTTCATGTTTTCTTTAAATTCTGATCATGTTTTTAAAAATTTTTACTCTAGTATTTTCTTTCATATGTAATGGTGAAAAAAGTTATTCATTCTTGACAGTAAATGGCAGTGGAAAAATTAGTTAGCAATGAAACTAAGACTCTTCCTAGATAAGAGATCCAGAGGCCAAAAATGTTCTTCACAGGCTTAACAACACATAGACTGTTTTCCTGTCTTGTGTGTGCAGACAAACAGTATAATGTGTTCAAGGTAATGGCCAAACAAGCTCCACCTGACTGGTCCCACTGCACACTCAGGGCTGAGGCTCAGGAAAAGGCCGAGAGCCAGACAGAGCCAGCAAGCACATCGGACATGGAAGAGAAGAGGACATGCATGGGTTTCCCACGCCTGCTGGTTTGTTTTCACTCTCCTAAGATGAGGGCCAGCCCAGGCTCTGTCATGCTGTATACATAAAGGTGGAGTGCAGAGTCCTCACCCAGTCAGTCTACCTCACTAGGCAGAAGATAACTGCAGATGCAGGAGAGGAGAAAGGGATTCCAGAGGCAGCCAGAGAAGAGAAACTGAACTCTGGGTTATCACTACTCAGGTGGTTGCCCCCTGAGCAACACATAGAAGATAGACTCCCTACAAGCCACAAGGTCAAATATCAGAATTAAAATTTGTACTGCTGTCACAGGGATAAAGTATGTAGTTTGGGCACAGTGAATCTAATCTCCTATAATAAAAACATCAGTACTGGCCAGAGGGAACTTAACACATAGCTTGCTCACAATGTATTACCTAATTGTACTCTTTGATGTATTAAAAAAAAAGCTAATTGAAGAAAGAGGAACGTGACATGTGCGTAAAGGGAAAGACAAACAATAGAGACACTCTGAGATGACCTATGCATTGAAATCAGTGGTGTGACTGTACACAATTATTAAACTATCTCAAAGGCATAAACATGACATACTATAATAAATAGCCCAGAAATAAAAGATTTAATGAACAATGACATGAAAATACATTAAGCAAAAAAAAAAAAAAAACAAAAACAAAAAACAAAAGCAAAACAGAACATGCTTGAAGGATTTCCCTAAAAGAAAAAGGAATGAAAAAGGAATGTGTGTACATACAAATCCATGTGCAAACACTGTAGCAGCCTTATTTATAAGTCTCTGAGGGAAGCATGTCAAGTGCTCATCAGTTAATGTGTGCAGGGATAAATGAAACAGTCAGCAGAAGATGAAGAAACTACTAATACCCAAAGAAGAGAGACTAGAATGTTCTCACAAGATGCAATTGAGGGACAGATATGTATAAGACAAACATCAGTGTTAATGGTAGAAATTATGTCCTACATATGCTGGTATTTACTATAAATACCAGGTTTTTCTTAAGTCATTGTTACTGTTAGGGTCGTGAATGTGTTAGGAGGTATATACATTGCTCTGGCTTGGCTCTCTTAAGAGATAATAGGAATCTTTAGGGGTGTCTCTCATGGGAGGACTCCAGGAGGTGTGTTCTCATAGGGGATTGTGAGCTGGCTCTCTTCCTCTCTCTATTTATGAACTGAGCTGTTTCACTCTGCTATACACTCCCAACCATAGTAGGTAGTCTTAATTTAGGCCCCTACACAACAGGGCCAATCAAGCATGGACTGAAACCCCCAAAAACTGTGGGCCAAAAATAAAGCATTTCTGTTTGCAATTTGATTCTATCAAGTATTCATTGTAGCAATGGAAGTCAGCTAATAGTATGTATGCTTTAAAATTTCTACAATAAGGGTGAAGATTCTATACTCTTTAGGGCTGGTGGTAAATTCTGCACATGCTAATTTAGACTCACAAACTGACAGCTTACATAAAAATCTGAAATTACTCCTCAACTTGCCTCACTAGTTAGGTCTTGCACACTCAGACAAACCTTGCCAGAGCAAGCTTGAAATTGTGATTTATTCTTCATCAATGTAATAAATTAAACTATTTAATATTACCCCCTTCCTCCTGGTCTTTTCTGTTGAGACAGACTGCTAGCCAGTCTGCTCCCTGGAAGAGGCTCTGATGCACTTAGAGCATTTGGTAAGACACCCCCCACCCCCCCCACCCCCCACCCCCGTCTCCCAGTTATCACTGTGGACCAGTGGACTCCAAGACCCATCATCCCCGTGAAACTCCCTTCTGCTGAATACCAATCCCCTCTGCCTAGTCCCTTCTGCTGGGACAGACTGCTAGCTAGTTGGCTCCTCAGGAGACACTATATCCTGAGACGTACCAGAGGATCCACTGTACTCAGGGCATTGGACATCACATCCAGAGGCACAAAAGAAGAACCACTGCGCTCAGAGCATTTGATACCACATCCTGAGACATCCCAGGAGACTGGCTGCACCAAGGACACCGCAGCTTGAAGCATCTCAGGAGCTCCTCTGTACACAGGACAACTGGGCAATTGACAGTCTAAGGACCTCTCAGGGGCTCTATGGTATGCAGGGCAACTGACCCAAAAAGACTGAAAGCCTTCCTGGAGTTTGGCTGCACACAAGGAAACAGAAACTACAATCCATTGACTCCTCCCCACCCCCCTAACCTCCCCACAACGGAGAACAGTTACACAGGACATAAGTGTGACTGCTTCTCCTCTGAACACCCAGCAGTCTAAAGGCCTCCCAGGAGATTTACTGCAGCCAGGGCAACAGATCAACAGCTTCTCTGACCCTCTGAATACACTTCAGTTGGAAGGCCCCACAGGAAGTCTGCTATAGCCAGGGCCGCAGGCCTACCAGGAGACCTGTTCGAACCCAGGGACAAAAGAGGCAGACCCCAGACAGAGTACCTAGACCAGCAAACACTAGGGATAACCAGAGGATGAGAGGCAAGGGCAAGACCATAAGCAACAGAAGCCAATATATGTGGGCATCATCAGAACCCAGTTCTACCACAGCAAGCCCTGACTACACCAACATACCTGAAAATCAGAAAGCTGACCTAAAATCCTATCTCATGAAGATAATAGGATATAAATAACTCACTGGAAGCAATTCAGGAAAACACAAATAAACAGGTAGAAGCCCTTAAAGAGGAAACAAATAAATGCCTTTTATATAGGAAAACATAAGTAAACAGGTGAAGGAATTGCATAAAGCAGCCCAAGACCTAAAAGTGAAGTAAAAACAATAAAGCAAACACAGATGGAGGCAAACCTGGAAATAGAAAACTAGGAAAGAGGTCGGGAATTACCGACAGAATACAAGAGATAGAAGAGAGAATCTCATGTATAGAAGTTACTGCAGAGGAGATTGACGCAACTGTCAAAGAAAATTCAAAACATAAAAAACTCATAACTCAAAACTTACAGTAAATTCAGGACACAATGAAAAGACCAAATCTAAGAATAATTGAGGAGAACGAAGAGTCCCAGCTCAAAGGACCTGAAAATGTCTTCAACAAAATCATAGAAGAAAACTTCCCCAACCTAAAGAAAGAGATGGCCATAAAGGTACAAGTAGCGTATAGAATACCAAGCAAATGGGACCAGAAAAGAAAATCCTCTCATCATATAATAATCAGAACACTAAATGTATAAAACAAAGAAAGAATATTAAAAGCTGCAAGGAAAGGGCCAAGAAACATACCTAGGCATACCTATCAGAATTACACCAGACTTCTTAACAGAGACTATGAATGCCAGAAGAGCCTGGTCAGAGGCCATACAGACTATAAGAGATAACAAATGCCAACCCAGACTACTATACCCAGAAAAACTCTCAATCAACATAGATGGAGAAACCAAAATATTCCAGGACAAAAATCAAATTCAAACAATATCTATCTACCAATCCATCTCTACAGAGGATCCTAGAAGGAAAACTCATACACAAGGAAGATATCTATACTAAAGAAAAGACAAGATATTAAGCATCTTAGAACAAAACCAAAAGGAAAGAACGACAAGGACATAAAACCACCTACAAAAACAAATATAACAGGAATCACTAGTCATCTGACTTCAATGTATCTCAATATTAATGGACTCAACTCACCTATAAAAGGTCATAAGCTAACAGACTGGATATACACAAACAAGATCCAGCATTTTGCTGCATTCAAGAAACACACCTCAATAACAAAGACAGCACGATCTTATAGTAAAAGGATGGGAAAAGGTCTTCTAAGCAAAAGGTCCCAAAAAACAAGCTGGAGTTGCCCTTCTAATATTCAATAAAAAAGAATTTCAACAAAAGTTATCAAGTATGAAGAGGAAGGATACTTCATATTCAAAGGAAAAATCCAAGAGAAAGTTTTAATTCTGAACATCGATGCTCCAAATGCAAGGACACCACATTCATAAAAGAAACTTTACTAAAGCTCAAAATACACATTGAATCCCACACAATAATAGTGGGAGACTCAGACACCCCACTCTCACCAATAGACATGTCATTGAAATGGAAACTAAACAGAGACACAGTGAAACTGATAGACGTTATGAACCAAATGGATTTAACAGACATCTACAGAATATTTCACCCTAAAACAAAAGAATATACCTTCTTTTCAGCACCTCATGGTACCTTCTCCAAAATCAACCATATAAATGGTCACAAAACAATCATCAACTGATACAAGAAGATTGAAATAATCCCATGTACCCTATCAGACCACCATGGCCTAAGGGTGGTCTTCCATAACAGCAAAAACAACAGAAAGTCGACATGACATGGAAACTGAACAACTCTACTCAATAATAACTGGGTAAAGGATGAAAGAAAGGAAGAAATTAAAGACTTCCTGGAATTTAAAGAAAATGTTGGCACATCATACCCAAACTTAAGGAGCACAATAAAAGCAGTGCTAAGAGGAAAATTTATAGCACTAAACGCCCTGGTAAAGAAAATGGTGAGATCTTACACTAGCGACTTAACAGCACATCTGAGAGCTCTAGAACAAAAAGAAGCAAACTCACCCAAGAGAAGTAGACTGTAGGAAATAGTCAAACTCAGGGCTGAAATCAACCAAATAGAAACAAAGAAAATAATACAAAGAATTAGCAAAACCAAAAGCTGGTTCTTTGAGAGAAGAAGGTAAATAAACCCCTAGGTCAAACTAAAGGCAGTATCCAAACTCAGAAAATCAGAAATGAAAAGGGAGACATAACAAAAATGGAGGAAATTTAAAAAAAATCAGATCCTACTACGAAAACCTATACTCAACAAAACTGAAAAATCTAGATGAGATGGATGACTTTCTAGACAGACACCACACACCAAAGTTAAATCAAGAGCAGGTAAACTATCTAAACAGGCCATGTCCCATAAGGAAATAGAAGAAATCATTAAAAACCTCCCAACCAAAACAAGCCCAGGACCTGATGGATTTAGCGCAGAATCCTACCAGACATTCAAGAAGACCTGATACCAATATTCCTCAAACTATTCCATAAAATAGAAACAGAAGGAACACTGCCTAATTCATTCTATGAAGCCACAAATACAAGGACCCTACCAAAAGAGAGAACTTCAGACCAATCTCACTTATGAATATCGATGCAAAACTACTCAGTAAAATTCTTGCAAACTGAATCCAAGAACACATCAAAACCATCATTCACCACAATCAAGTAGGCTTCATCCCAGGGATGCAAGGTTGGTTCAATATACAAAAATCCATTAACGTAATCCACTATATAAACAAGCTTAAAGAAAAAAAAATCACATGATCATCTCCTTAGATGCAGAAAGAGCATTTGACAAAATACTACACCCTTTCATGTTAAAAGTATTGGAGAGATAAGGAAATCAAGGCTCTTACCTAACATAGTAAAAGCAATTTACTGCAAACCAACAGCAACCAAATTAAATAGAGAGATACTTGAAGCAATCCCTCTAAAATAAGGGACAAGACAAGATGCCCACTCTCCCCGTATCTATTCAATATAGTACTCGAAGTGCTAGCTACAACAAGACAACAAAAAGAGATCAAGGGGATACACATTGGCAAAGAAAAAAATAAAGGTATCACTATTTGCAAATGATATGATAGTATACATAAGTGACCCCAAAAATTATACCAGAGAACTTCTCCAGCTGATGAACAAGTTCAGCAAAGTGACTGGATATAAAATTAACTCAAATAAATCAGTAGCTTTTCTTTATACAAATGATAAACAGGCTGAGAAAGAAATTAGGGAAACAACTCCCTTTGCAATAGCCACAGATAATATAAATATCTTGAGGTAACTCTAACCAAACAAGTGAAAGATCTGTATGATGATAACTTCAAATCTCTCAAGAAAGAAATCAAAGAAGATCTAAGAAAATGGAGAGATCTCCCATGATCATGGATTGGCAGAATTACAGTAAAAATGGCCATTCCACCAAAGGCAATCTGCAGACTCTTTGCAATCCCCATCAAAATACCAACACAATTCTTCAAAGACATGGAAAGATCAATTCTCAAATTTACCTGGAAAGGCAAAAAACCCAGAATATCGAAAACAATTCTTAATAATAATTAAAGAACGGCTGGGAAATCACTATCCTTGACCTCAAGCTCTACTACAGAGCAATAGTGATAAAAACTGCATGGTATTGGTACAGAGACAGACAGGTTGATCAATGGAATAGAATTGAAGACCCAGAAATAAAACCACACATAGTTATGCACACTTGATCTTTGACAAAGAAGCCAAAAATATACAATGGAAAAAAGAAAGCATCTTCAATAAATGGTGCTGGTCTAACTGGCTGTCTATTTGTAGAAAAATGAAAGTAGACCCATATTTGTCACCATGAACAAAGCTCAAGTCCAAATGGATCAAGGACCTCAATGTAAAACCAGATACACTCAATGTAATAGAAGAGGAAGTGGGAAAAAGTCTTGAACTCATTGGCACAGGGAGAAATTTCCTAAACAGAACTCCAATGGCTCAAAGATCAAGAATTGATAAATGGGACCTCATGAAACTGGAAAGCTTCTGTAAGGCAAAGGACATAGTCAATAAGACAAATTGGCAACCTACAGATTGGGAAAAAATCTTCACTAACCCCACATCCAATAGAGGGCTAATATCCAAAATATATAAAGAACTCAAGAAGCTAACCACCAAAAAACCAAACAACCCAATCAAAAAATGGGGTATAAAACTAAACTAAGAACTCACAACAGAGGAATCTCGAATGGCTGACAAGCACCTAAAGAAAAGTTCAAAGTCCTTAGTGATCACAGAAATCCAAATCAAAACGACCCTGAGATTCCTCCTTATACCAGTCAGAATGGCTAAGACCAAAACTTCAGGTGACAGCACATGTTGGCAAGGATGTGGAGAAAGAGGAACACTCCTCCATTGCTGGTGGGACTGCAAACTGGTACAACCACTCTGGAAATAAATTTGGAGATTCCTTAGAAAATTGGAAATAGACCTACCTAAAGATCCAGCAATATCACTCTTGGGAATATATCCAAAAGATGCCCTACCATGCCACAGGGGGCACATGTTCCGTATGTTCATAGTGGCCTTATTTGTGATAGCCAGAAGCTGGAAACCACCCAGATGTCCCAGGACAGAAGAATGGATACAGAAAATGTGATTCATTTACACAATGGAAAACTACTCAGCTATTAAGAACTAGGATATCTTGAGTTTTACATGCAAATAGATGGAACTAGAAAATATTATCCTGAGTGAGGTAACTCAGACCCAAAAGGACATGCACTGTATGTTCTCACTAATAAGTGGGTATTAGCCAAAATAAAAAATAAAAAAGTACAGAAGACTCAAGATACAGTCCACAGAACTCAAAAGGTCAACAAGCTGAAGGGCTCAAATGAGGATGCCTCAGTCCCATTTGGGAGGGCAAAGAAAGCAACCACAAGGGGGGAGGGAGGGAGGAACCTGGGAGGGAAAGGGGATGAGGAGGGAGAACATGATCTGGTATTGGGTGGGGCGACAGGACTGAAGTCCTGAAGGCCATCAGAAAGAATGTAAACAGGCAACCTCGGGAGGAAGGAAGTTGGGAGAACCTTCCAGAATGTACCAGAGAACTGGGAGGTGAGAGACTCTCTGGACTTAAAGTGGAGAACCCTAGATGAAATGCCCTACAGCGGGGACAGGGAACTTGTTGAGTCCATCTCCAGCCGAAAAACAGGGCATCAAATGATGGGGTTGTATCAACAGTCAAAGCTCAGACCCATTAATTTTTCCTGTCTGGAGGAACTGCAGGGATGGAAATGGAGAAGAGCCTAAGGAAAAGAAGGTCCAGTGACAGGCCCAAAGTGGGATACAGCTCAAAGGGAGGTCCCAAGCAAGACCTGACCACCATTACTGAGGCTATGGGGTGTTCACAAATAGGGACCTATCATGACTGCCCCCCAAAAGACCCAACAAGCGGCTGAAAGAGTCAGATTTAGATATGTGTACCCCACCATGGACAGAAGTTGCTGACCCCTCCCGGTTGAATTAGGGAAAAGCTAGAGGAAGCTGAGGAGGAGGAGGACCATTTAAGAGAACCAGTAGTCTCAATTAACCCAGATTTCAGAGATCTCTCAGACATGGGATCACCAATCAGGCAGCATACACCAGCTGAAATGAGGTCAACACTTACACAGCAGAGGACTGTCTGGTCTGGGTTCAGTCAGAGAAGATGCAGGTAACCCTCAAGAGACTGGAAGCCCCAGGGAATATAGAGGTCTAGTGAGGAAGAAAACCTTATGGAGATGGGGGGGAGGGGGTGGAGGTATGCAATGTGGAACATTCAGAGGGTGGGAGGGGAATAAAATCTGGAGTAAAACCCCCCCCCAAAAAAAACCCTATTTAATATTAAGGTAACAATTTTTAAAAATCTATCAAATATTGAGAAGACATTTAATCCACCCAGATGTTCACGGTAGATTGAGAAATGTGGTGTATGCATATAATATTAAGAATCTTAAAAAAGGACATTGTATTAAAACATGAATGAATCTTACTATTTATACTAAGTGAAATAAATGTTAACCCTTCATGATTCCACTCATCGAAAGTATCTAAAATAGTCAAAACCATAGAAACAAAGAAGAAAAGTAGTTCTCACAGGCAGGGAGAGGGAAGGTAGATTAGTGTCTAAGGGGTTAGGATTTTCAGTGTTTCAGGACTGAAAAATTCTGGAGGTATGACTGAACACTTCAAAATAGCACGTGGGTCAATGCAAATTGCATCCTTACTACAATTTTTTAAAAGAAGTTAAATTTTAGCACCAAAATTTGAAACGTTGTAATTGCCTTTTGAAAACTGATATACTAAATTCTATATTTTTATACACACATGTAAGTGGTAATCACTTATGTGAAATACCATATGCACATTTGAAAAGGTGACGGCATTCCTCAGAGGCATACACTGGCCTACTAGTCACGGAGTCCAATTCTCACACCTTATAGACGCTCACATAGGCTTGTTTCAGTGGTTCACAGTTCCTGGGGTCTTCAGATTCCATGTAGTCACTGCACTTCTCAAAATTCACGTTTTATCAAAGTTTTAAATTATAGTGATTAATAAGATCCACATCATTCCCTTTCAAACACTCAACATTAAGTAAGTGTAAGTTGAACACTAAAATATTTACTCAACTATTGCACGAAGAGACCGTTCAAATAATGTATACAAATAATGTGGGTCATACCTTATTAAGAGCTTTGTAAGTTTACTATAGTTGCTGTCGGTAACAGTACAACCTGTCCCAAGTTAATGTAGCAATGTACTTTACTGTTGAACAGAGCACCTGCCCTTCCTGACACTTGCCTAGCTCAGAAAGTTAGCCCCAGGGAGGCCGTTTTCACTGATGCACTTTCATGTTGTTCTCTACAAACATCTCCTGCTGTTTGGTACATAGGAATACAGTCTACTGTACGCTGTATGGTACATAGGAATACAGTCTACTGTATGCTGTACGGTACATAGGAATACAGTATACTGTGCGCTGTATGGTCCATAGGAATACAGTCTACTGTACGCTGTATGGTACATAGGAATACAGTCTACTGTACGCTGTACGGTACATAGGAATACAGTCTACTGTACGCTGTATGGTACATAGGAATACAGTCTACTGTACGCTGTATGGTATATAGGAATACAGTCTACTGTGCACTGTACGGTACATAGGAATACAGTCTACTGTACACTGTATGGTACATAGGAATACAGTCTACTGTACACTGTATGGTACATAGGAATACAGTCTACTGTACGCTGTATGGTACATAGGAATAGTCTACTGTACACTATATGGTACATAGGAATACAGTCTACTGTACACTGTATGGTACATAGGAATACAGTCTACTGTACACTGTAACATAGTCTACTGTGCACTGTACGGTACATAGGAATAGAGTCTACTGTGCGCTGTATGGTACATAGGAATACAGTCTACTGTACACTGTATGGTACATAGGAATATAGTCTACTGTGCACTGTATGGTACATAGGGAATACAGTCTACTGTGCGCTGTCACGGTACATAGGGAATACAGTCTACTGTGCACTTGCAGTATATAGGAATACAGTCTGTATGCTGTGCGGTATAGAATACAAAGTCTACTGTACACTGTGCGTACATGGGAATACAGTCTATATTGCACGCTGTATGGTACATGGAATAGTCTACTGTACACTGTATGATACATAGAATACAGTCTGTACACTGTATGGTTTTACATGAACATAGTCTACATGCACTGTCACGGGTACATATAGAATAGAGTCTACTGTCATGTATGCACGGTTTTGCATAGGAATACAGTCTACTGTGCACTGTATGGTATATAGGAATACAGTCTACTGTATGCTGTACGGTACATAGAAATACAGTCTTCTGTACAGTGTACGGTACATAAGAATACAGTCTACTGTACACTGTATGGTACATAGGAATAGTCTACTGTACACTGTATGGTACATAGGAATAGTCTACTGTACACCGTATGGTACATAGGAATACAGTCTACTGTACACTGTATGGTACATAGGAACATAGTCTACTGTGCACTGTATGGTACATAGGAATAGAGTCTACTGTGCGCTGTACGGTACATAGGAATACAGTCTACTGTGCACTGTATGGTATATAGGAATACAGTCTACTGTATGCTGTACGGTACATAGGAATACAGTCTACTGTACACTGTACGGTACATAGGAATACAGTCTACTGTACACTGTACGGTACATAGGAATACAGTCTACTGTGCGCTGTATGGTACATAGGAATACAGTCTACTGTACGCTGTATGGTACATAGGAATACAGTCTACTGTACAGTCTACATGAATACTACTGTACGGTACATAGGAATACAGTCTACTGTACACTGTACGGTACATAGGAATACAGTCTACTGTGCGCTGTACGGTACATAGGAATACAGTCTACTGTGCGCTGTATGGTACATAGGAATACAGTCTACTGTACGCTGTATGGTACATAGGAATACAGTCTACTGTACGCTGTATGGTACATAGGAATACAGTCTACTGTGCACTGTATGGTATATAGGAATACAGTCTACTGTGCGCTGTATGGTACATAGGAATACAGTCTACTGTACACTGTATGGTACATAGGAATACAGTCTACTGTACACTGTACGGTACATAGGAATACAGTCTACTGTGCGCTGTACGGTACATAGGAATACAGTCTACTGTGCGCTGTACGGTACATAGGAATACAGTCTACTGTGCGCTGTATGGTACATAGGAATACAGTCTACTGTACACTGTATGGTACATAGGAATACAGTCTACTGTACGCTGTATGGTACATAGGAATACAGTCTACTGTGCACTGTATGGTATATAGGAATACAGTCTACTGTACGCTGTATGGTACATAGGAATACAGTTTACTGTATACTGTGTGGTACATAGGAATACAGTCTATTGTACACTGTATGGTACACAGGAATACAGTCTACTGTAAGCTGAAGGAAACCTTTCAAGAAAAGTGGAAGGGGGCTGGAGAGATGGCTCAGCAGTTAAGAGCACTGACTGCTCTTCAAGAGGTCCTGAGTTCAATTCCCAGTAACCACATGGTGGCTCACAACCATCTATAATGGAATCTGATGCCCTCTTCTGGTATGTCTGAAGAGAGTTACAGTGTACTTGTATATAATAAATAAATCTTTAAAAAAAAAAAGGTAAAAATATATTAAAAAAAAAAAAGAAAAGTGGAAAAGCAGTAAGACCTCTGACTTGTACCCTCAAGTCAAGGAGCAGACCGTAGAAATTCTCTCACCAACACCACCGAGCAGGCCATATAACCCAGGGAGGTTACTGTCTGACTTTCTCCTCTCTTCCTTTGTTGGGGTGTGTGGCCCTATATCTAAACAGAAGGAATTTTAGGAAGAGAAACCCACAATCTGATCCAACAGGCTGGGTCAGACATTTTATTTTTGTGGTGGTAAAGAAATTTTATGTGACTGTCATCTCTAGAAAAGTAAGACATTTATATCAGGCTCCTATCAGCATGCACTTCTTGGCATCAACAATAGTGTCTGGGTTTGGTGGCTGCATATAGGATGGATCCCCAGGTGTGGCAGTCTCTAGCTGGTCTTTCCTTCATTCTCTGCTCTACTCTTTGTCCCAGTATTTCCTTTAGACAGGAGCAATTCTGGGTTACTGCCATTGTTTGACGAATACAGATGTGTGGATGCTTGCAGCCAACCACTGGACTGAGCACGGAGACCCCAGTGGAGAAGTAATGGCAAGGACTGAAGGGTGAATAGGTAGGAGAGCATCCTCATAGAAGCAGGGAGAGGGGAGATGGGATAGAAGGAAACTGGGGAGGGGAAACTGGGGAGGGGAAACTGGGTGTCTTAGTCAGGGTTTCTATTCCTGCACAAACATCATGACCATGAAGCAAGTTGGGGAGGAAAGGGTTTATTCAGCTCACACTTCCACATTGCTGTTTTATCAACAAAGGAAGTCAGGACTGGAACTCAAGCAGGTCAGGAAGCAAAAGCTGATGCAGAGGACATGGAGGAATGTTACTTACTGGTTTGCTCAGCTTGCTTTCTTATAGAACCCTAGACCACCAGCCCAGGGATGGCACCACCCACAATGGGCTGGGTCCTCCCACCTTGACCTCTAATTGAGAAAATGCCTTACAGCTGGATCTCATGAAGGCATTTCCACAACTGAGGCTCCTTCCAGCTTGTGTCAAGTTGATACACAAAATTAGCCAGTACACTGGGAAAGGGAATGACATTTGAAATGTAAATAAAATAACCAATAAAAAATAGACATTTTTTGCTATGTGTATTTGATGGGCAATTTTGAGGGCCACTTCATTTAATATTTCTGGTAAACTAGGAGCTGATGACTAGTTAACTACTTAAGATAATGGTTCTCTGCTACTAATTGGATCCTAGAAGCCTACCATCTCCAGCTAACTCTTCAATAATGCAGATTTTAACACCTCCCCTTAAAGATCATAATATCCTTTATAGTCCTTACCTGTTTATAATACATTTGCTTTTTATATTAAGTCTAAACTTTTTGTTTAAATATCACATAATTAAAATCTTAACTAATAGGATTTTGTGGTTGCTGATGTTGATTGTCAACTTGACACACCTGGAAAGAAGGAGTCGCAAATGAACTGTCTCCATTAGATTGGTCTGTGGACATTTTTTAGAATTGATGTAGGAGATTCCATTGTATTGTGCAGTGCCATCTCTAGGCAGGTGGGTCAGGCCTACATAGGACAGATAGTCGACCATGAGTCTGGGGGCAAGGCTGTAAGCAGCACTCCTCCACAGTGGCTGCCTCAGTCCTGCCTCCAGGCTCTCTCTCACAAGGTGAGGAGCTATAAAGTGTCGCATTAAATGAACCCTTTCCTCTCCAAGTTGCTTTAGTCATGGTGTTTATCAGAACAGAAAGCAAGCAAGGATAGATGTAAGTGATCTTGCTTCACTAATACAATTATTGTTACTGGACAGGAAGTATTTTTAAACATCCTTAGTGGCCTGGGAAATGCAAATTAAAACTACTTTGAGATTCCATATTACCCAGAGATAGAATGGTCAGCATCAAGAAAACAAGTAGTGCCCGATGCTGGTGAGATGTACTCACTGTTGTGGGAATGCAAACTGGGGCAGGCATGCTGGAAATCAGTGTGGACGCTGTTCAAAAAGCTAAAAATAGACTTCGACATTACCTAGTACTACACCTAGGCAAATATCAAAAGTACTCTGTATCCTACCATAGATATACTTTCATATACAAGGGTATTAATAATCTATTCACAATAACAGGAAAATGGAATCACCATAGATATCATCAATTAATAATAAAAATGCACAACATATAGTAATGAAATTTTGTTCCTGTTTTAAGAGAAAATGAAATAACACTTATAGGGAACTGAATGCTTTCTCTCATGTGTAAATACTAGCCTGTAACTTTTATGTATGTGCACTCACACGGCAGTGAGATGTGTAAGGCAAGGAAAGTAGAAAGGGGCTCATGCATGTGTGGGCAGCAGAATGAATGTGACATGAAAAGAGAAGGGGGAGTCAAAGGAGCACGCGTGCTAGAAACATTTAAGGGGAGTGGAGCAGGGACTCGGAGAGAAGTGACCACTAATGATAAAAGAAAATGACATAAAGAAATCGGATACTTGATAAATTAATCTAAAAATTAAACAACACAGTGACTTTGGTTGGAGGTGCCCTGTGTGCATGGGTAAAGCTGCACCTTGCAGCCACTGGCTACTGAACAAGAATCTCAGTGCTACTTGACAAAGACTTGCTGGCCACCAAAAGCCCAAACCACCCGGGCAATTGCCTCTGCAGTTGCCTCTCCTGAACGCCGTAAGAGCTTACTGCTGAAGATGCCACGTGCTTGTGTAGCAGGACACAGACCAGAGGGGCGGGGCTAGGCCCTTCCATCCTGCTCACAGTGCCGAAGTACAGCATTGAAAATATAAGTTGATATAACAACTTCTGGGTTACAGATCATTGAAAAACTTGCCCTTGACATAGGATATCACATAAATATTTGTATGATACTTTGTGAAGACAGAGTTTTACTTTCAAATATAAACAGTGGTGATTCAATACTACTATTGTTTCTTCATTTGAAAAGAAATGTTAAATAACTTGATCAAGATCACAGACTCTACCCAATGTTAAAAACTGATGCTTTAACTCTAGCCTACTGGAATGAGGGCAGATATGGCCTCCTGTTGTTGACACAGAACAGCAGCATCATGCGTGTTAATGATTAACATACAGGGAAAGACTAATATCAGTACACATGTTCAGAAGAATCAAGAGTCAATTGCATTTGATGAGGAATGGCTGATACAATGACAGTCACTTCCTTTCATACCATGGATAAGGCTAACCAATAAGAAACAACTGCTTTTACAAGCTTTTACTTGTAAAATTGTTTTCATTCTAGCTTGATGAACTCTTTGGAGAAAACAGCTATGCCATTTTTAAAAAAGTTATTAGAGAGGAAAAATAAATCAATTCACCATTATTTCTTATTTAGTCAACTATAAGTACATGATGGTATTCTGGGATATTTGGCCAATGTTTTAATCAACCAATGTCCAGGGAGCCCTTCTGTAAATGAAGAGTTGTAAGCATGATAGTCTTATATGGTTAGGATCCTTCTCAGAACACATGGTGTGCTATTAATGCTTACACATCAACAGTGATGAGGACTGTCCTGCCAACTTATTTGGAAGGAGTCTGGAACTTATGAGTTCCCTGGTCTTATTTTGTGTCACTTTGATGTCCTTTGCACAAATGTTAAGAAGCTCCTACGGAAAAGCTGCAATATCTTTCCAAGAAAATACTACAAACCTCCGTCAGCTGCTTCAGTTGGCCTTTATTTGTACTTAACTCTTCAGATAGTTCATTCTTCTTCACCTGTAGTTCATGGATTTCCTTTCTTAATGGGTTTACTAGCTCATAGAACCGAATCTAAAAAAAAAAAAAGGTAAAATAAGCGATCCTGAATCCAATCAGAATTAAGCACTGCACTCACACACAGCTTGCCACTTGAATGCAGCAAGCTGTCATTTAGTTAGAATAATATTTAATGCAAAAGTGCAAAAGAATACTAATACACCAGGAGGCAAAAATATATATACTTAATAACTTATGAATGAAGCTTACAATATTTCTTTAAGACAGTATATGTTGGGCAGAAAAACTGTAACTGACCCATTGTCTTTAGTCAGGGTTTCTATTCCTGCCCAAAACAACACGACCAAGAAGCAAGTTGGGGAGGAAAAGGTTTATTCACCTTACACTTCCACATTGTTGTTTATCACCAAAGGAAGTCAGGACTGGAACTCAAGCAAGGCAGGAAGCAGGAGTTAATGCAGAGGCCATGGAGGGGTGCTGCTTACTGGTTTGCTTCCCCTGGCTTGCTCAGCTTGCTCTCTTATAGAACCCAAGACTACCAGCCCAGAGATGGCACCACCCACAGAGGGTCCCTCCTTCCTTGATCACTAATTGAGAAAATGTCTTACAGCTGGGTCTCCTGGAGGCATTTCCTCAAGGGAGGCTCCTTTCTCTTTGATAACTCCAGTTTGTGTCAAGGTAACACAAAACTAGCCAGTATACCCATTTAAATCAAAAGCTGGACAAAAAGCGACCATATAATATGATCACTGATCCAGAAACTTTGAGCCACTGAGAACCAAGAACAACTACCATGCCAGCAAGACAGTAGGTAGCAGAGAGTAGGTAGCAGAGAGTAGATAGCAGAGAGTAGGTAGCAGAGAGTAGGTAGCAGAGAGTAGGTAGTAGAGAGTAGGTAGTATTCCGCATTTACAGTGTGCTAGGCATTTAACATATGTTTTACATACTCAGTTAATCTTTACAACAGAGAGCTATATTATTAGCGTTTATAAATGAGGAGAAAAGGAAGGCTCTCAGGATAAAATCATACTTAACATAAAAAAAGCAACAGCTGTCAGTGAGGGCTTTGGCCATTTCTAGCCCTTACCCTGTTCATTGTTCTCAATTCTTCTAGGATTTTCACAAAATAAAAAGCATTTTCATAGTAATATTAAGTATTATCTTGTTCAATTTAATTCTCAGTCATTCTCTATATGAGATATATGATGATGATGACACTGGGACTTTTAAAGCAAATAGATATTTTATCTAATTTTGAATTTATTTATTTATTTGTTTTTAGAGGAGGTCTTGCTTCATTGCTGAAGCTGGCCACCTTGAACCTTTGAGTTCAAGACATCCTCCTGCCTCAGCCTTTCCAGTAGCTGGGACAAGCACTGTTAGAGCACCATCACACCCAGCCCTTCTTGTGCTTAATCTGTTTCCTTCAGGCTTAGTTTCAAATATTGCCCTGTAAACAGATATGGCCATACAAACAACAGCTCTTTAGGCTAGAAGGGTTGCTGATACTGAACTGACTTGAGACTCACGCCAAAGATTAAGCCTAAGTACAAGTTTGCTTTAGAAAACTAGATTCTGAATTGATCTACACCAAGACTCTGCCCCATCGTTACCCCCAATAATCATAAACATTCCATTAGCCCTAACTAATTCCAGACAATACTAATCTGCCTCATCCTCATAGTTCCTCCCTTTGAGACTGTTGTAAAACATTATAAAAGAACTAATTTTGCAGGTTATGGAGTCGCTGAAATTCTGGACTTAAATATACTCTCCATTTTTATGAGGGTCAAATAAATGTTATCAATGGGTGTTTCAAAAGCAATACGTTAGGGTAAGATAAGTCTAAACTTGTCCCTGGATGACCCAGAGAAGGAGAGTCAGAGTAAGACAAACAAGACTACCTCAAAGAGAGAAAGGGTTTGGAAATCCACAAAGGAAATAAAAGAATACTTGAAAGAGAAAAAGAGTATGAATTGCTAAGAAGTGAGCTGAGAGGCTGGGGAGATAGCAATTGGTCACGTGTCAGCCAGGAGCAGGACAACTAGAGTTCAATACCCAAACCCCACAGAACAAAGCCAGGTGTGGTAGAACATGGTTATTATCCCAGTGCTGGGAAGGTAGGGCAGGCAAATCCCTGGGCTTCGCTAGCCTAATTAATTGGCAAGTTCCAGGTCATTGAGACTCTGTCTCAAAAATGAATGAATGAATGAATGAATGACTAAATAAATAACAAGATTATGCCTAAGTAATACTAAGCAGAGGCTATCGTGTGGCCTCTACTGCATGCACACCTATGTGCACATACACCAGCATGCATATATAACAGGCACAAGCTAAATATAGCTTTACCCTAACCTCTCTCTAGCAGTAGAGGGTTGATGACTAAAAGTGGCTTCCAAAAGTTACACCAAATAAATGTCAGCAGTCCTACCCTCAGGGTAAGCCCAAAGCCCTCAAGAACCACGAATCAAATTAAGGGTTTTAGTGGGACACTCATTCCTGAAGCAGTGTGTCAGCAGAGGGGAATCTCATTGTCTTGCTACATGACTAAGTGGGTGGCAAGTCAGTCATCTTGAGACAGGACCCACTGTACAAACTGAACTACCCTATGGGCCTAAGAACTTCAAAAACCACTCACTGGCCAGGGAGTCTCAGTTTTATCTGCCACAACACCATGAGGAGGAAAAGCCCAAGAGGGCAGGCAGTAGTGGACAGCAGGGTGAGAGGAAACTGATCAGAGGAAAGGATGGGCAGAAAGAGAAGAGTACAGAGAAACACAATCTTGCCGTCAATGGCCAGGACCTAGACTTCACAGCTCTGGGCTGATGTCAGTGGATACATCACTCAACTGTGGAAGCCACTGATGTCCCATTCACTATTACAGAGCCCAAGAACTCTGAAGGTCCAGCAGTGAAGCTGATACCCTCCAACAGGATCAGTCTCTGCAGGTCAGGCAAGTACAAAGGCAGGTTCTCTACCTACACAGGCCTACAGAGGCCACACTAACACCCTTGGGAGACATTTCCATCTAGAACATGAACCACACCAGAGGGTAAGATCGGCTGTGTCTAGGGAGACTGAGAGAAACTGCTTCTTAAAAAGGGCAAAGTATGGCCAGCAGAGGCCTATGGCATACAAAGAAAATCTACCAAGTAAAGCAGGAGGCACCTGGCATGTGTCTAACAGTGTCCCACTCAGCATCAGCCACAGGAAAGCCTGGAGTCCACGTGAGTAATTGTGTCTCCATAGATGGACCTGGCACTCTCCAACTTCCCAGGGCCCAGCAAGCCGGCTCCAACACTTGATCCTTTTTGTTTGGTCTTTGTTGTTGTTGGGCTTCTTTGTGTAGCCCTGGCTGTCCTGGAACTCACTCTTTATAGATCAGACTGGCCTTGAACTCAGAGATCTGCCTGCGCTGGGATTAGAGGCGTGGGCCACCCAGCATCCTTTTCGTTTTTTCTCTTTTGTCCTAGTGTGATTCCCCCTCCCCTTTTTGGTGCATCTTTAAGACATTTTTATTTGTTTGGTTTGGTTGTTTGCTTTACAGTACGAAAAATTATTTTTGAATTCTAAAAATATGTATCTAAGTTTTAATTTTCATTAGTATATATATACTAATATGTATGTGTGTGTGTATATATATATTATTTTTTCCTATAAGATCTTTTCCCCCATGTTTCCTCCATATCTCCTTTTATTTTCATGCTCCACTGACTACACACTGCTTAAAATACTTGTATCTTTCCATCCCTTCTTAGGCTTAGCTATTTTTTAACTTCTTCATAATTGAGAGATCTTTTTTCTTTCTTACTTGTTTTCCCCTATAACAGTGCTTCATCTTTCCCTTTCTTTTATTTTAGTGTTCTTATCCTACATGCATCTGCTTTCCCCACCTCCCTCCTTCATCGAGCCAGACTCAGAAAGACAAGTGTGTTTTCTCTATGTGGAACCTAATTTAAAATTCAATGGCACTGCGAACCTAGGAATGGGGTCATAAGAGGGAGGAATTCTCCAGCGGATGGGATCTAGAGAGAGTAACTGATTAGGTGTGAAAGGAAGAGGGATCGATTACTCATGGGAGGGAGCAACCAGCCTGGAGGAGGTCAGGAGTCGGGGTGTCAGGGACAGGAGGATGAGGAACAACACACACATGTCAAATACGCACCAAAAGGCAATGAATTCCTTTGTGTGCCAACTTAAAACATAAACATAAAAACGAATGTAGGAAGAATGCCTCTATAAAAATGCTAAGCCAATTTCAGTCTGGGAACAGATGGAGCTGTGTTTTGGTTTCTTTACTTACTGTTTTTGTTTTTCTGAGACAGGGATGGCCTCCAACTCACTCCATAGACCCTATCTGCACATCCTGAGGACTAAGATTACATTATGTGTTACTACCCTGCATCTCTTTGGAGTTTTGTCCAGATGACGCATGATACTTACAGAGACAAATTCAGGAATAGAAAGCTGATCTTCAGGAACAGATTTTAGCTTCTCATACTGCTCTTCCGTTAGCTCCAAGTCTCGAAGATTCCGACGGACATCGCCAGCCTTTTCTCTTAGCTGGTGATTTGTCTCTTCCAGTTGCTTCTGTCTCAATAAGATGGTCTCCATTTCTTGTTTCATTAGTTCTTGATATTTTCTACGTTAAGAGAATTTATGGCAAGCTTTTAAGTCACCGAGACCTTTCTCAGAGTTCTACACAGTATTCTTGGCTACCATCAGTGCTGATTTATATATCTAGGTAAACATGAAGTAGCAAATCCACACAAATTAGTAATCGTACAGT
Organism: Rattus rattus; assembly: GCF_011064425.1. NCBI lineage: Eukaryota > Metazoa > Chordata > Mammalia > Rodentia > Muridae > Rattus > Rattus rattus. The sequence continues at coordinate 25,406,431 of NC_046165.1, forward strand.
CCCAAATTATTGGAGAATCAACATTCTTAGGTAATAACTTAAAAATACAAATGACGAAGGGGTCACGACTCCTTTGGAGCACTGAATGACCTTTTTACAGAGGTTGCCCAAGACTATTGGAAACACAGATTTTACATTACAATTCATAACAGCAGCAAAATCTCAGTCATGAAGCAGCAATTCTTTGATTGGGGGTCACCACAACATGAGGAACTATATCAAATGGTCAGAGCATTAGGAACGTTCACAACCTCTGCGCTAAAGTTCTAAAGCCTTATGTGTCAGCTTTGGAGCCTCGTTAGTAATTTCCACTCCTCTTTCATCCGGATACTGCGTCTCTTTACCACAGAAACACTGAGCCCTGAAGGTATGTCTAGCCATCCTGGCGGTGTGGAGACCAGAAGCTTACTCTAGAGTGTCCTTCTCAGTTGTTTCTTCCCCTTCCTTTTTAAAAACAGGGGCATGTGCTGAACCCAGAGGGTGTTCTCTAGGTTAGACTTGCTGGCCAGTGAGCTCCTGGGATCTGTTTGCCTTCACCCTCACTGAGCTGGGTTTTCAGGAAGCTACCACCACCCTCAGCTTTCACTGACCATTCAAACTCAGGTCGGCTGGCAAGCATTTTAACTGAGCCACTTCCCCAGCCTAGAGAAGAGACCTACAAAAATCTGAGGAGAATTGGGTATGTTATCATATCTGTGGATATGTTTTCGCTTAGTCTTTAAACCTATCTTGCCTCTCCTGATTTTCTATTACTTACTTATTTATTTTACTAATTTCCAGACAAGTCTTGCTATGTAGCTCTGGATGGCTTGAAACTCCCTCTGTGGACTAGACTTGGCTCATAGAGGTCTGCATGCCTCTGCATCCCAAGTGCTGGGAATAAAAAAAAGAGCTACCAGACATTCATTCAATCATTCATTCATTTTGGACACTCACTTTTATTGAGCCTTTCCCATGAATTTATTCTAGAAACAATGCAATTTGTTTTCTACTAAAATGTCACTGTTTATGTCATTTTGAATTTTAAATGTGAGTGTGCTGGATAGTGATGGTGCATGCCCTTAACTCCAGCACTTGGGAGGCAGAGATAGGCCTCCCTCTGTGACTTCCAGGCCAGCCTTGTCTACAGAGCTAGTTCCTGAATAGTCGGGTTACACAAAGAAACCCTGTCTCAGAAAAACAAACAAACTGCATAAGTATAATTGGGATAGGTACACTTGAGAGTAAGCAGTATTTTACTTCTTCCTGTTTTGTTTCAGATAAGGCCTGACTGAGCCAGAGTTAGCCTCCAACTCATTATGTAGCCAAGGATGACCTTCAACTCTTGATCACCACCTACCCAGTGCTGGAATTACATATCTGTGTCACTACGCCAGGTTTAATTCCCACTTGATAAGTATACACATACCTGACATAGGCATACTAATTGTATTAAAAAAAAAAAAACCAAAACAGTAAATCCAATAGCTGGGCTAATCCAGAATGTTGAATGAAGAGAAAGTCTGTCTCCATAGAAGTTGCGCTCAATTTAGAAAGCCCCTTTAGTAATCTATCGGTTGCTTATTCAGGCCACTATTTGTTGAATGAATGTTAAATTTTAACTGTGCATTTTGTATGCTGTTATAAAGCAGCCTGCCCTTTGGTGGTCTACATGTAAAAATAAGCATATCTAATTTAAAATTTCTCTATTACAGCCTATAGCAAAATGCATAAACAAGAATAAAATCACTTTAATTGACAAATAGGTTAGGTTTCTGTGAAAAACAAGTCTTACTTGGCATCTTTCTGTTGAATAGTCAACTGATTGTCTAATCTCAAAGTTAGCAGCTGCTTCTGGTGAAGGGCATCATTAAGTTTTTCCTCCAGCTCTTCAACCTGAACAGAGAGAACCTAGTAAGTTCTAAGTTCAGCTTTCAATTAGCATAACAACAACAACAACAATAAAACAAAACAAAACAAAACAAAACAAAACAAAACAAAACAAAAGAAAAGCACCGAAAAGACCCAGAACGAGAGTCACAAAAACTCTGGCTGAAGCACTGCCTTCTAGATGTCTTTGCCAGGCTGCCATTACAGAGCTTCTCCCCAACTGACACACAAAGCTCACTCTGACAGGACCTGCATGCCAGCATCCTGCTCACATTGGTAAGCATGAGTTAGCCCGAGCACTGCATATCCCCCAGTGACTGCCATGGAGAGGAAAACAAAACCATCCAGAACGAAATGAGTAACTGCTCAATTCACTAAGCTCACAGTTTCTGAACTAGGAAGAAGAAAAGGGCTCTCTTGACATGCTTGTCTGGACTATTATGTTTCCTCACCAATTTCCTTTCCTGATATTTCACAAACGTCCACATCTTCCTTTATCTGACCTTTAAAATTCGTAGCAAAAGTATACCACTTTCAAGTCACTGTCTTTGTAAAAACTTCTAACTGTGGCAGAGTACACTCCCAGAGATCTTTGCCAACAAGGTCTTTTGTGACTAACTGGAAACAACACATGGCTTGGCTGAAATAAATCTTACAGTTCCCTAATATCCTGTGCTTTCTGTAAACCCCTATGCACTTTGTCCTGTGCTAGTCTACTCATTCCTTTCCCTTCCTTTCAATTCAGACAGTTCTTGTTTCTCCACTAAAAAGTAGATGAGTTTAACAACAGCATTCCTCTTGCAGCAAGCTCCCTCTGTCCTGGATCCTCTTTACCATTAAGCAAATACATCCTGCCTCCAACACACACAACAACAACTAACACAGCCTTGACCACAATACTCCTAGGCTGTAATACCATTTCCCTGCTATCTATCAGAGTAAAGCTTCAGTATACATTAGTCCTACACTATTCCAGTGGAACTATTCTTGTCAAAGTCTGTAATGCTCATTCCAGAGGCTTCACCTAAGTGGACAAAAATGAGGTTTAACAGTGGAGGACTTACTATGTGTGAGACACTCTTCCAAGTACTAGAATCCAGCAGTAACAAAATACAAGTATGTTTTTGCACTCAGGGTCCCTACAGTCTATTAAAAGACACTAACAAATGTGGGCTGGCGAGATGGCTTAGTAGGTAACTGCTTCCTGCCAATCTCGAAGACCTGAGTTAGATCCCTGAAACCTGTATGGTGGAAGGAAAGACCCAGCAGATATGGCCTTAAAATATTTCCACCCTCCTCTTCCAAGATGTTCCCTGAGCCTTAGATATGCAGGGTTGCGTCATAGATCTATCGGTTGGGCTGGACTCCCCATGGTCAGCAGTTTTCTGCATTTTGACTAATTGTGGTTTGCTGCAAAACAAAGCCTGTTCAATAAGGGCTGAAAGCCACACTTATTTATCTGTGGGTACAAGGACACGTTTCGATGGGGACCTGGTGGAGACAGGTTCTCCCTAGGTCCGTGTCCTCACCCTCAAGGGTTAGGCGGCTATGCTTCTAGTATCAGACAGGAAGGCCCTTCTGCTGAATGGGCTGCAACTCCGTTACATGGCCCTTGCTTACCTCTGTGTTAAGGATTACTGTTACACAGTTCAGAATATCTTGCTAAGAAGCCCTAAATTTTGGGGGGAGGAGATACACTGGAGGCGCTGGAGAGAGGATGGAGGAGGGAGAATGATGCACACATAGAAGTCAGATTTGAAATTTCCAAAAATGAAATTGACAGATGAGAGGGGAACCAACTCCTACAAGAGTTCTTGAACTCTGTATGTGCTTTACGTGTGCTCTCCAGTATGTGTGCTCTCAGAACACAAAACAAACGTTAAGAGCAAGAGAGATAAAATAAAGCGGTAGGTCTATATGTGTTTGTGGGTGTGTGTCCATGCATAATTTGGTACGTAAAGGGATGACAAATGACATTACTATTTCAGTTGAGAACTGCTAACATGTACTGTGTGCTTCTTAAGTGTCTGTATTCTCTCATCTCTACTTCCCTATGTGGTAACTTATCACCAATGTGATAGGGGTTTGGGGGAAGCCATCTGGGGAACGCTTAGGTTACACAGACAGTGTGCCCAGGACAGGAGCGGCTGCCCTAATGAAAAGGACAGATGGAGAAAACTAGCTACCTGTCGGCCAGGTGAGGGCGAGCAAGAGGTAGAAGACCCAGAATGGATGAAGAGCTCACAGGCCGTACCCGCCCCTGGATATCTCCCCTCCACACTGTGAAAACAAACTCCTGTTCCTAAAGTCTTTGTTTCAGCAGCTCAAACACACAAGGCAAGACAGAAGAGCTTCAAGCCTAATGTGCTCTGCTGGCTCAACCATTAACGTAAAGACTCTTTCCCATTAAGTCACTGTTCTTTCTTCCTCATGTATTCTCCTCACGGCCGGAGCACTTGCTTAGCAGGCTGAAAACCCTGTGTTTGAGCCTAGGCTTCTCCCAACTAAATAAATAATAAAAATTTAAACCAATACTTTATTTTAGGATTTATTTAACTTTTAAGAGTTTGAATGCTTTGCCTGCACATATGTATATTTGGGTCTGATGCCCTCGGTGGCAAGAAAACAGTATTGAATCCCCTGACACTGTGGATTCTGAAATTTGAACCCAGGTTGTATGGTAAGAGTAGTAAGTACTGTTAACTGCCTAGCTTTCTCTCCAGTGTGTGTGTGTGTGTGTGTGTGTGTGTGTGTGTGTGTGTGTGTGTGTGCGCGCACGCATGCCATGGTAACTCTCCTGAGTTACTTCTCTTCTTCCCCTATACATCCCAGAGATGGAACTCAGGTCCCCAGGCCTCTATGGTTAAGCAGTTTTACCCACCAAACTATCTCACTGGCCCAAAATAAATATAGTATCTTCCAGTAGAAAAATGCTGAAGTACCTTCATATGCACAGCATATTAAGTAGCATAGAAATACAATAGAAGACCAAGTTAACAAGTGGAAGTATGAGAACAAAAACATGCTACTGGACAGAGGCTCCTGCAGGAGGAGCTAAGATGGAGAGTAAGGCTGGGAAGTTCACTGTGAGAAACAAGTAACTGCCTCAGGAACAGAGGTAGTAACACTGCAGAGATGTGTCCGGAAGTCAGTCACTACTTCTTGACTAGTAAAATACAAGAACTAGTTCATCTTTGCTAACAGATGACACACTTGGCAAAGAGCATGGCCACTTAAGTCTGACTTCTATGATACAGTAACTCTCAGACACAGTAACTGTGTAGGAAGGTAACAAGGGAATCAGACTTCTAAAGAAAGGACAATACAGATTCCACAACACAATTATGATTTTGACTCTTCCTATAAGACCAGTCAGTCACATCACATTTGGTGAAGCAGAAAACTTAGCTACAAAAACATGGCTATAAATAACTCTTAAGAAAACACATATTCCACTAATACCACACTTTAAAAATTGAGCCTTCCAAAGTTACTCATTCATACATTTAAAACACCCCATCAATATGTAAAGTATAAAAGGGCAGTATTCAAAAAGGAATATGCAGTGTACCATTTAAGTTCCAACTGATATATACCTTTTAAAAATTTACTTTTATTTATTTTTTTATTTTTTGAGACAGAATCCCTTTACACAGGCCTGATTAGGCTGGCCTAGAATTCACAGAGATCCACCTGCCTCTGCTTCCGAGGATTAGAGTCATGTGCAACCATACCCAGCCTATATGCCAGCTTTTTTTTTTTTTTTTTTTTTTTTTTTAGGTTTAAAGATAATAAGCCGTGTTAAATAACAGATTTGCATCTGATCTTACCTTTGTAAGATAATCCATTTTTAAGTTGTCAATCATCATATTTTTTTGGGATAGCTCGATTTTCAGTAACTGAATATTATGAAGTATCTCTTTTCTTTCAATTAACTGCCTGGTGATTTTGACTTTACCCTCTCGCTCTTCTGATGAGGAAACATCATCTGTGTGAATGGTTGTTTCTAAACTAATATCTTCAGATTCCAGAGAACTAGAGATATTTACTTTTTTTGATTCCTTGGCAATTTTTCGAGACATTATTTGAATCAATCTTCTGTTGGATAAAAAGAAACAGTTAAATATACAAAAAAAAAACCTACTACAGGGCATATAGTACATTAACGAGACACCAAAGATTGCATAGATCATTAGGCATTAGAAGGTTCCAAATCTAAGCCAGATTAATACTATGAATTACTGCTCAAATCAAACAGATTCACTAAATCCTATCAGAAACTCACCTGTTTGGTGCGTGCATATGTGTGTGTATGTGTGTGTGTGTGTGTGTGTGTGTGTGTGTGTGTGTGTGTGTGTGTTTTGGGGCAAGAATCTTCAGAGGTAAATAAAGTTGTATAAAAGAGAAAGGATAAAGCCCTATAATACCAAGTATCCAAACTGAAGGAGGTTGATTTTTGTCAGTGTTAAGTTTTCGCAGAAGTAGTGTTTAAATCTGGAAGGGTCTGGACATACGCAGGGAAAGGTTTCTATGTCCCTGGAGGATATATAAAGCAAGAGCAGAGGAGACATCAACGCGCCAGGTTTTATTTCTACACGTAAGGCATCACTGAAAAATTTGAAAACAGGTTCACGGAGCGACAAAAGCATTTTTAAATAACCTGAGTATTTCAGTAAAATAGCTATTTCAGTGTTTCTGAAAGGAACGCGGAGGAAGGAGTGTGTGTGTGTGTGTGTGTGTGTGTGTGTGTGTGTGTGTGTGTAGTGGGAGGAACAGGAAGAGCTACAGTACAATCCGCCTCTTTCCTTTTTAAAGGGAAGGAGTGAAAAAAAAGGTGAAACAAAAAACAAATTCTCGCGTGAGTTACAAAGCACCAAGGACCGGCTTCTTTCTCTCCCTCTTTGGCTAAGAAATCTATTAATTCTAAACTTGATGCATTTTAGCATCTTTGCACCCGGCGTGAAAGAAAGGAAAACAGACTTCTGGAAGCTACCTCTCAAGCGTCAGTAACTCCGCATATAAGGCTAGAACCAGCTTCACCTGGACACTTGGAAGAACCAATGGCGTCTTCAGTCAGCAGCACAGGCTGCAACCCCTCAACAAGTATCTCGGGGTTACCGGACCGTTAGGAGCGGTCACCAAGACAACCACCCGCCTTGCCCCAGAAGAAATCGGAAGAACCTAGGGCGCGCAGGTACCAAGCTCACCCTCTCCCGGAAGTCAGTCGGAAGCGGTGCAGGCTGGGAGCTGCAGTCCGGAGTAAAGCCCCGCCCACCTGTGGGCGAAAATGACACGCTTTCGCCCAATCGTCACGACCATCAGGGAACTTACGCGCGTCACTGTTTTCTCGCGAGACGTGAAACTAACAACTCGCGGGAAGAGGCGGAAATGCGAATGGAAGCGCCTCCGCTTCTTATCTGACGCTTTTTCCGTCAGAGCTTTGGAGCGGTCGGGATTCCGCTCTTGTCGGGGTTCCACGCCGCGAGCCGAGATGCTCAAGTCCAAAACATTCTTAAAGAAGACCCGCGCGGGCGGCGTGGTGAAGATCGTGCGCGAGCACTACCTGCGGGATGACATCGGCTGCGGCACGCCGGCTTGCTCGGCCTGTGGCGCGGCGCACGCGGGCCCGGCCTTGGAGCTGCAGCCCCGGGACCAGGCGAGCAGCCTCTGCCCATGGCCGCACTACCTCCTGCCGGACACCAATGTGCTGCTGCACCAGGTGCGTGGATGCCGGGCCGCGTGGTGACGAGGGGGCGTGGCGGGAAGGGAGGCGGGTCTCGGGATGGAGAGGCGAGTTCTTTGGCCACCCTCGCTTCCAGCTATCCAGGCCGGGGTACCTTTCCCTAACTTTGCTTCATTTACTTGTAGCTTTCGGTTCTTGGAGTCGTACTTTTAGACACGTTAATTTTCTAACCCCTGGTGTCTCTTCTACTTTAGATTATAAGTGCCTGGAAGCCGGGGACCTGGGCTTCTGTGGTCTCCAGATTGCGACCCCCAGGCAGCTTGTAAGTGCCTACGAACAAAGACTGTGTGGGCCAGCATAATTTATTTATTAATAGCTTTGATATTGCAAACTTTGGCGGTCCGTTTACGGGTGCTTTCTCGTCTCGTGCCTACAGGGCCGAGCGGTTTTTGTCGCTTTTGACATTTTGGCCTAACCGAGAGAGAGAGTCAGTGTTTTAAACTGTGACAAGAATTTAGGCTTGACGGAGACAAGCTATAACTGAACTCGGGGAAAACTAACAGCTTTGCTTTTGTTTTTAAGATTGATGTTCTTGAGGACCCTGCTATCAGGAACGTAATTGTGCTTCAGACAGTCCTGCAGGAAGTGAGAAACCGGAGTGCCCCCATATATAAGCGAATCAGGGATGTGACGAATAACCAGGAGAAGCATTTCTATACGTTCACTAACGAGCACCATAAGTAAGTATCACAAAACCATAGGGTTACCTAGATTTAAAATCAAATTTCCGGAGAGTAACTGATCAAAGACAGTAGCTTCCTGTGCTGTCTGGTTGTCACCTAGCTGTGTGGAAGACAGTGCTACCTAGGCCTCAGCTAAGGTCAGTGTCAGCGAGGTCACATGCTAAACCGGGATCTAGTGGCTTTAATAGTCCTTTGACTTCTGAAATACTCCCTTTAAGTTGTGTATATTGAGTTGAATGATAGATTGTTTGGAGATAAGAATCATCTAGGCTATGTGAGTAATGGATATAGGATTAAAAATGTAGAAATTTGTAAAAAGAAAAAAAAACATAAAAAATACAAATTTACGATTAGTAAGCTTTAAAATTTAAGTTAATGTCGTACATCTGATTTGTTGAAATTGGATATCTAAAAATAGTTTTAATATTCAGGTTCATGACCTTTGAACTCAATGTGTACTCTCAGAACATACAGACTGCCTATTATAAATAATATATAATGTGTATCTATGATACTTAAGGTCACTTTTCAACTTTGACATTATTAACATTTTGAACTGAGTAGTATTTTATTGTATGAAAATATTTTATACATTGTAGGTGCTTAGCAAGTGCACAAATAGCATTCACCTATTAGTTCCAAGTTTAATGAACCAGAATGTTTCTAGATCTTGTCATGTGTATCCCTTTCTTACATTTTGGAACTAATGTAGGAACTCAGTGCGCACTCACACTCACTCACTCTCTCTCTCTCTCACACACACACACACACAGACACACCCCCTAGAGACAGGGGTTGGGGGAGAGCGACAGATAGACAGACAGAGAGCTAGCATGTGGGCCTCTGGGCTGTTTGTTCATTATACCTCCTTAAACTCCAGAAATAACGTTATCAGTTGGTTTCTAGGACCAGAACACCAGGATTGTATTGAACATGTTCAGATTCCTAACAAGGTTTTTATTTCAAGTGCTTTGAATAGATTTTTAGCAATATAGGGACTAAATGGAAGACTTTTAGGACACAAAACAAATCTTACTTAGATTTTATTACTTAAATCCATTATGTTGAACCAACTTTAAATTTTATGACCATATCATTTATTGATAAGCTTGGGTTTATCAGATTTGTAAACAGTGGACAATTCACCAGAATAGTTATGAATGTGGCCAACACATTTGTAGAGGCACAGATATGTTGCAGTGTCAACAGGTGGAATACCTGTGAGAGCACTAGTAGGTAGTTAATAGGAGGGACTAAAGCCATGTTAAAAATAGTGGCTTTGAAGAACAGACCTAAAGATGCATGTAAGTGCACTTTTATGTTTGTTGGTTCTGCAAGCCTTTGGTGTGGATTTAGAGTTAATCATGGATGATATACATGGATTATCTATTGATGAACCATTGAATCACAAGATCATGAACATTCTAGTCCACAATACAAACCTTAGTGATTGCTGTTATTCCATGGTTTGTTGAGTGAAGTTTTATTATATAGTCTCCAAAGTTCTGTTAATTGTTCCCACCCTATAATTAACACCCCAGTTTAAAGAATAAATTCAGGGCTTCATATTTTCTTTCCATGAAATGAAACTTTGACCCTCTGTATTTCCCCTTAATAACACAAATTTCTTCTCAAGAAAATTGTCTTGAAAACTTGAGAAGGATCTCAAGAGAATTGTTCTCTGGAACATGAGCATGTAAATTCAAGTAAAACATGTACACCACTAACATTTCCCATTAGTGACTGGTGAACATTTATGTCGCAGAAGGTTTTACACTACTGGCTAACTTTTATTTTGTGTTTTCAATCTTTTTACATTTAGAGAAACCTACATAGAGCAAGAACAGGGGGAGAATGCCAATGACAGAAATGACAGAGCCATTCGAGTAGCAGCAAAGTGGTACAATGAACATCTAAAGATGTCAGCAGAAAATCAGCTACAAGTTATCCTTATAACAAACGACAAGAAGAACAAAGAAAAGGCTGCAGAAGAAGGAATACCAGCTTTCACATGTAGGTCTGAATGTAGATGCTTTTGTGTGTGTTTGCATTAGGTTCAGGCCAAATGTTCACATGACCCCCGATTTCATTGTCCCTGTGATTTCATGTGCTCTTTTTACATTTGAAACAAATGGTTTTTGACTTTTAATGTGAGTGATTTTTTTGCCTACCTATATGTAGAAATCAGAAGCAGGTGTTGGAAACCCTGGACCTGGAGTGAGGAATAGCTGTGAGCTGCCATGAGGGTGCTGGAAACTGAAAACATCCTCTGCAAAGGGTTTTGACTGCTGAGCAGTCAGTCTTTGTACATTTCAATTTCTCAGTGAGCTAATAAGTAAGCAGGTTGTAGATAGTGTCTGTTAGGTTTTTCCTCATTATTTGCAGTTGACATAGTAAAAATTCTTATGTGCTGGACCCATTGCTCTGTTTCAGTCATGATCACATAGTTTTTGTTTTGTTTATTAAAATGGCAGGCGTACTTTCAAAACAAGATCATCCAGGTTTTCTCATGCCCAGATAAAATGCCTAGGCACTCGAATTTAAAAATAGTAACTTATTTTTCAGGTGAAGAATATGTAAAGAGCCTGACTGCTAACCCTGAACTTATAGATCGTCTTGCTTGTTTGTCTGATGAGATGGTATGTTTCAGTATGTTCTGTTTTGAAAAGATGAAAATATAGAAGTAGCCAACTTGGGATATTAGGTTATATATAGTTACCATATTTAAAATTTAGAACATGCCAGTAAACTAGAATAGGAACAGAGTTAGGTTATAAACAAGATAATTGTGATTTGCTAGTTGAACTGTCATTGCTGAATTAATTGACTTCTTAAAATTGCACTTGACACATAGCATCCATGTGTGTTGAATTAAAAACAAATGAATTCATGGTTCATTTGTGAATAATTTAGTAGTTTGATAAAGAGTGGCCAACCATGCATACAACATTGAAGCCTGAAAGAGGGGGAAGGCAGTCATAAGGAAATACTTAATATTACAGGGCGGGTCTTATTATGGGAAGCTAGGATTCATTCTGTTGGTCTGTAAGTTTTCAGTTTTAGTAATGACCTAAGTAAAGGTCTACTATGAAGTGAGACAATAGGATTGAGCTCTCTACGTTAAATGTCAGGCTAACAGAAATAAAGAGTATATAAGAGTAAGTTGGAGAGCAGAGAGCTGTGATCAAAAAGGCAATTTATTCATAAGACTGTTCTAATGGCAGCATAAGACACCATACTGTATCAGTGCAAAGATTGGAGGCTGAGAGAGAAGTACAGAGCTATATAACAGAGAGTTTGAGAAAGACCACAGGAGAAATCAAACTGATTTACACACACACACACACTTAGTAATAACTATACCATTATTAGAGAGGTGAATGAAATATAATCGGAAGCATTCATAAAATTCTCGTCTTATTGTTTGGCCTGTAGCTATGGTAAATATAGATGACTATTGATCATAAGAACTCACAGACAAAAACTATGCAGACCCAGTTAATCAAACCCAAACCCAAAGTCTCAGTGAACTTCTGTGCACTTTTTTTTGTTTTGGTTTTTGACACAAGGTTTATCTCTGTGGCCATGGCTGTCCTGGAAGTTGCTCTGTAGGTCAGGCTGGCCTCAAAATCGAAGAGAAGATCCTACTGCCTCTGCCTCCTGAGTACTGAGATTGAAGCCATGTGCCAGCACCATTCTTACAAATACATTTTGAAGCATTTATCTACCACTACCAAAAAAATAAATAAACATGACTCAAGTGACAGGAGTGTTTCTTACCTGATTACAGTGACAGCTGTTGTTACAGAAGTAGTTATCTATCTAATAGGACATGATACATGTATCTTTAAACAGTTTTTCTTCTGTCCTGTTTGTCTTTAACTAACTACTTTACAAAACTAAAAGAATGCTCTCTTTTCTAAGCTATAAGCCAGACTGGCCTTTTGGAATATATATTTTGGCGTACTCTAATAACTAGTTACTAGTTGCATGTAGCTGATTAAATGTAATTTAAATATAAAATCCATTATGCACATTTCAACAGTTCAAGAGAATTTGTGCTTAATGACGACCGTGTTGAACATTAGTAAAAAGATACCACTTTCTTTACAGTAATTTTAGATAGCAATAGTCTGGAAAACTGTGCTCTGTTTAAATTCAATTGTATATGTTATAATGTGGATTTTTAAGTTGTATGATACTTGTAGAAACAGTGTCTTATATAAACAGACTTGATTTGCTTATTTCATAGAATGAAATAGAAAGTGGGAAAATAATATTTTCAGAGCATCTTCCTTTAAGCAAGCTCCAACAAGGCATAAAATCTGGTTCATACCTTCAAGGAACATTCAGAGCTAGCAGGGAAAATTACTTAGAAGCTACAGTGTGGATTCATGGAGACAAAGAAGATGAAAAAGAGGTAAGTATGTAAATAAATGCCTTTTGAAATTTTTAAAAAATTATATTGTTGTGTATAACTGTGAGCATTTCTACCCTGTCTCTTTGTTCCCAGAAATAGCAGCTCTGAGAGTAATTATTTATTAATAAATTCCTATGCCATAACCTTTTCTTATTCTCCGATGACCTTGTAACTTATCCTATTTAGATTATTCTACGGCTTCCACATGGTTAGTTACCTCTCCTCAGGTTTATGAGACTGTTTTCTCCAGAGTCGGGTGAATCTCCCACGTGTCCCACTCTGTCCCAAAATCCTCTTTCTCTGTTTTGTAACTTCCATTTCCCTATTTCCTGCTAAGCTACTAGACCAACAGCATTATTGACATGTGACAGATACATCTGTATATTGCACAAGAGAGTCTCTACATCTCCTCTTGTAGTTCAATGAAAGGCCTTTTCTTTACAGTAATAAACTGTATGCAATAATGAACCATATACAATAATAACAATTATGAAAACTGTCAGATGAGTTTGTATTCCCAATGCTAGTCCACTTGTATTTGATAACTTTTGAAGAAAGATCTAAAACAGTCCTAAACAATTGAAGCTTAATTATGAGACTAGCTAGTCTTCAACCCTGTCAGAGCCCTGTGAAGGAATAAATGTTACCTGAGTACAGGAAGTACAGGCAGTCAGCTTCCAAAACTGTAGAAATAATAGAGAAAGCTGGCTGCCTGGCTTGGTCCCTGAATTTTTCTGTAACGTTGGAGCATCGATCGTGAGCCTTCTGGCCCAGAATATCTGATGGCCTTTTTGTGAAGCGGGAATAGAAAGGACTGTGTACCCTGCCTTGGCAAAGCTCAGCAGTTGACTTCCCTGTTCTCATTGGTCCAGTTTGGACAGTGTTCTGTCAGCATTGAAGCATGGACAGTTTGTATCTATAGTATATCTGAATTGCCTGTTTCTAACTATTTACTATCTGTTCAACTTCGAAAACATCTTACTATAATTAACTAGAATAGTATCTAATATGACCATGAGTTTGTCTAACTACTAACTTGCATTTCTTACTTAATCCTTAGCAGTTTGTAATAGCAGATTTCAAAAGGACTAGAACTTAACATTACAGTTATAAGAGTTACATAGGAACAATATCTAAAGCAAGAATTGGAGCCTGTACATAGTGTGTTGTAATAAGATGTAATCTTTTTTTTTTCTTTTTTTCTTTTTTTCGGAGCTGGGGACCGAACCCAGGGCCTTGCACTTGCTAGGCAAGCGCTCTACCACTGAGCTAAATCCCCAGCTCCAACAAAATGTAATCTTAATTTTGTATCATTGTACAAAATGTATACCAAATGTAAAAATACTTGGCTGGTTGCTGTTCTTTGGCCTAAGAATAGATTCAATAATCTACCCTTTTATCCTGTATACCCCCCTTTTTTCTTTTCATCCCTTCTATCCCTCTTCCCCTTACCATTAGCTAAAGAAGGACAGAGGAAAGAAAAGAGAGAAATCCCTGAGTCTAACCTCTCCTCTCTTGTTTTCTTCCTGCCCGTGACATAACCCACATGCCCGTAAACAGCAAACATCTGTCATTCATCCCACCTTTTGTGAATGGGATGTCGCTCTCTTAAAATTACTTCTTGCTGATTTGGGGCATTGTTTTCCTTTTGGGAGCCCCTCCAAAAAATTGGTACATTGGTCAGTCTTAAAAAAACTAGCTGTAGCATTTGATGTCCACTCTCTGATGTCCAGACAACAACAGTCGTAGTGATGTTGGGCCAACTGAGTCAACAGCTTTCATTGAAGCTGTTCTGGATGCAGAAGGTTGAGGGAACAGTATTGAGGCAGTCTGAGGTAGGATCAGGCAGGATGCTGGAGTAAATATCCCTCAGCGTCTCAGCATCCCTGAGAGTGAATCTTGTCAGGGCTACCTTGACTTCGTTAGTGTAAACATAAACAAGTAATACACGTTTCTGTAATAACATATGCGTGGACTGTGCAATGTGCACAATTCAGTTAACGAAGACTCCTGGCTCTCTGTTTGAGATGGTAAGGCTCTACCTATATACGTTAGTTTGGATTGTATAACCAACTCGTAATAGAATTTTTATCCATGCCATTTAAAAGGATGGGATGTTAAGTCTTGAGAATTCTGTAGCCAGATTTATTGACCATGCATAGCTGAAGTTCTAGTTGGAAACAGTTTCATCTCTCAGCCAGTTTCAGAGCTGTGCCACGTGAAGGATCAGCATGTACTTTACCTGTTTTCTTCTTCTTGATTTCGTTTTTTGTCTGTCATCAGGACCTTCAGGGGTTCTTCCTGCCAAATCTTATTTTATCAATTTGAATGGAATCAACAGTGTTTTCTCTCCTGTTGAAACAAAGGCAAAATCTCCTCCCCAATGCAACTGTGGTATATACTTGTGTATCACTTGTATATGTTTATGTTGACACCAACTCATTTCCTGATTTGCATTCTGAGGTTATCACATATTTATACTGATCTAATTCAGTCCTTTCAAAATCTAGTGCTTTTTGGCAACTGTGCTATCTGTCTCATTAATATTTAAAAACTTTAAAGTCAATAAAGCATTATTGAATTCATCTTTGGGAGATTCCATGTCCCCCTTCTGTTTTATGAGCTTGTCTCCAAAGTCCTGTTAGATCTCCACAGTGATTTCACCTGTGGGATTGTACAATATATCCATAACATTTCTTATGTCACAATGTCTAAAAGAATGTTGTATTATAATGTTAACCTGTGCTTGAGCATCTCTTTCCGAAGAGCAGGTCACAGGAATTGAACTAGTCCAAGCCAAGATTTACTACTGAGCCATCTTATGGCCCCTCTGTAAATTCTTTAGACACTAAAATACCTTGAACTGATTAAAATTTTTGTTTGAGAATTTAAGTTTGCTCCACATTTTATTTTATGTTTTGATCTTTTTTATTTTTTTATTTTTTTATTTTTTCGGAGCTGAGAACTGAACCCAGGGCCTTGCGCTTACTAGGCAAGTGCTCTACCACTGAGCTAAATCCCCAACCCCCATGTTTTGATCTTTTAAAAACAGGGTTTCTCTGTGCAGACCTGGCTGTCCTGGAGCTCCCCTTGTAGACCAGGCTGGCTTTGAACTCATAAAAATTTGTCTGCCTCTGCCTTCCTAATGCTGGGATAAAGATATCCGTTACTGTTGCCTGGCTTTCACTTTTATTTTTAGTTCATGTGTGTACATGTGGGTGTAGAGAACAGAGGACAGCCTCAGTTGATAGCCTTAGAAGTGTGGCCTCTTTCCTTTTGACTTAGAGGTTACCAGTTAGGCGGGACTGTTTGTCCAGTTAGCTCCAGAGATGCTGCTGTCTCTACCTACTTAGGACTGAATGGCAGGCGGGGACCACCATACCCAGAATTGTATGTGGTCTGTGGGCTTAAATTCAGATCTGCATGCTTGCAGGTAACACATTATGACACAGCCACTTTTCAGGCTTACCTGCTGTTTCTATTGGTCAGAAAGGAATAATCACTCGTATAGTAATGACTTTTCATGAGACCAATTGTTTCAGAAGTTTCTATTAACTCACTTTTAAATAGAACCATCAAATATCATAAACCGAGATATTTCTGTTTTATTTATCTACTTTCAAGAAATACTATTAGCACAACAAAAAGAGTGCTTCAGAAACATATGATCGCAGGTAGCAACCAGCCTTCTACTATTGATCAAGTTTGTCAAACTTTGGAGCATTTCAGCTAGTCTTCAGCCCAATCTCTGAAAGTTGTGTTTTCATTTTTACCAACCAAGATGCTCAGATTTAATAGTTTGGTCTTCTCAACTGTTTATAGCCATTGTTTATGGTGGAGTCATAAGCAAAACCCATATACTTCCTGAACTGTTTTTCTCAGTAAAATTTAAAAATTAACATTATGTAATGAAGAGTAGTATTTTTAATTTTGGAATGGCTAATGTGTATATATGATGTAGAGTGTGAATTGGGAGTATGGAGAAATAAAGGACATCTTGGGGTTGGGGATTTAGCTCAGTGGTAGAGCGCTTGCCTAGGAAGAGCAAGGCCCTGGGTTCGGTCCCCAGCTCTGGGAAAAAAAAAAAAAATAAATAAATAAATAAAGGACATCTTTCAGAAGTCATTTCTCTCCTTCCACCATGGGCTCAGAGATGAAATTCAGATCAGCGAAGTTTGTTTAGCATTCACATTTATACAGCAAGCCCAACTCAGATAATTATTTTAAAATAGAAGGAAAAAACGTAGAGAAAGAGATATTATATACAATAGTTAGACTATAGCCTTCTATTAGATAACTTTTATTATTTTCATTAAATCTATATGTCAACGCATGCCATTTATTGTTTTACACAGATACTTATACAAGGACTTAAACATCTAAACAGAGCTATTCATGAAGATATTGTGGCTGTGGAACTATTGCCCAAGAGTCAGTGGGTGGCACCATCTTCTGTGGTTTTACATGATGAAGGTCAAAATGAAGATGATGTGGAGAAAGATGAGGAGAGAGAACTCCTGGTATGAGAGAAAACAAGTCTTGGTTTTGTCTTATATTGTTTAGCATGCCATTTTTAAATATGTATTGAATAGAACCACTGTTCTGGATTTTTTAAAGTTTTATTCATTTTTATATGTATGGGTATTTGCCTGCATATGTATCTGCAACATGTGTGTGCATTGCCTGCAGAAGCCAGAAAAGACCATCAGGTCTCCTAGAATTGGAATTACTGACATTTGTGAGCAGCCAATACCCTTAACTACTGAGCCATCTCTCCCAAGCTCTGTACTTTTAATTTTATTACAAGTTATGTACATAGTTGATTTCTGTTCTAACTACAAAAACTTTTGCTCTTTTAATGACATTTTACTAAAGTGAGTTTGAGTATTTAAAACTCTGAATCAAATGGAAGTCTGTTACATTATGCATATGATCCGAATTAATAATAAGTAATAGAAATGTAGAATTTTCTGAACATTTTTTGCAAATATATTTCTGGATCTTTGTATTTAGACATGCCTAATTATCCTGTTTCTACTAATATATTTATTGGGAAGAATGAGTTATTTCTTGTGTGTTGTTAAGTCTTCCATTGGTTGAGGATAGCACAGATGTAGCCTGTGTAGCTGTTGCTTTCATTAGTTCCAGTCAGTTTCCTGAAGTCTGACTCTAACATTATTCTTGCAAATACAAGCTGCGGGAATTGTTAGAGGTCTGATATTATAGGGGCTATTTTTACTGGTTAACATTTTTTATTTGACTTTTTAACTTGAGATAAGATAGAACTGATAAAGATATATTTAGTTTGTAATGGATTACATATAACATAACATTCTCCATAATAACTACATAGTTAACTATTAACTACATATATCTATTGGTGTAAAGTGGTACTAAATCTTAGTCATAATTTCTAGACAGTGTTTTGTTAGTCAATCCTCCCATTGAATTTGAAAGCACTGAGTTCTGGCCCATTCATTCAGCTATGAACATCTTGACGCCAATTATGAAGGGCTGTATTATCATGGAACAGTTAGCATTGTTCAGTCGGTATGCTTGTGTCTAGAACTTTGGAGCATAAAGGTTCTGAATTTCATGTCATCATTTGCTACCTGAATGTATTAGTGTCGATATGCATGTCCTAATTTGGAAGAAAAATGACTTCATTTTACATAGAAGAAATATAACTGAAGATTTTTATTTTTATATTTCAGCTTAAGACTGCTGTAAGTGAAAAAATGTTGAGGCCTACAGGTAGAGTTGTGGGGATAATAAAGAGGAATTGGAGACCGTACTGTGGCATGCTTTCCAAGTCTGATATTAAGGAGGTAAGTAAAGCACTTGCTATCGTTATCGAAAAATGATAATCACTGACTTTGCCCCTTTTCCAGATCTGGTGTGAATGTAAATTGGTTTTCCTAAGCTAGGGATGTAACTCGATGGCACAGTGTTTGTATAGCATTGCTAGGAACTATGATTGATCCCAGGACCGTAATTTTTTTTTTTTTAATTTTCTCTAGTCAAGAAGACATCTCTTTACACCTGCTGATAAGAGAATTCCACGAATTCGGATAGAAACCAGACAGGCTTCTGCATTAGAAGGACGGAGAATTATTGTCGCTATTGATGGTTGGCCCAGAAATTCTAGATATCCAAATGTAAACTTAAAATACTAATTTTATTGTGTATTTAATTAAAAATCTTGTAACTAATATTATTGATTTTTAGTGATAATATGGTACTTAAACATACATAAATATTTCATGATTACCTAGTCGTAGCATAGATAAATTTTATCTAATTTCAGTATAAGTCATGTGGCTACTTTTACTCAAATTGGCAAAAAACCTTTACTGATAAACTTTATGGAAGATAATGTGGGTCAAATAAATTTTAATCAAATTTTGAAGCTATTGCTTTTAAAGTGTAGTTTACATTGAATGTTAACAGGAACTAAATGTATGCATTATGCTCTAAGAATCAGGCCCTTTTGTTATTTTCACTTAAGATTTTTGATTTACTAAAGGGCTTTTTGCTTGCTTGTTTGTTTTTATGTGTATAGCATTGTGCCTTCACATATGTCTGTCTGTGTACCACAGTATATGCCTGGCGTTCAGGGGCTGTCAGCCCTGGAGTGCAGTAACAGATCATTGTGAGCCATCACATGGGTGCTGGGGCGGGAACCTGGGACCTCTGCAAGAGCAATCGTGTTCTTAACTACTCCACCCCCAAAGGGTTGTTCTTAATGTGTTGTTAGGGAAACTGTAGAAACACTGAGGTGATACATAAGGGATGGAAGATTCAGTACAATAAAGTAGGGATTCGTTAAAGTGTGCCTTTCTGATACTACCTTTTGATTTCAGGGACACTTTGTAAAAAATTTAGGTGATGTTGGAGAGAAAGAGACGGAAACGGAAGTTTTGCTGCTTGAGCATGACGTTCCTCATCAGCCCTTTTCCCAGGCTGTTCTTAGCTTCCTGCCAAAGATGCCCTGGAGCATTACTGAGAAGGTTAGTTAAAGTAATTCCTAGGGACTTTACAGATTGTGTTATTTTACCCTAGAGTTTCTGTGTCTTTGTTGTTTGTATTGATGACTGAACCTAGAGCCTGTGTGCAAGTTAGTCAAGCACTCTGACACTGGAGTAAAGCCTTAGCCCTGGTTTACATTTTTGGTTTTTATTTTCAGTTGGGTTTTACTAAGTTACCCAGTCTGCCCTAGATCTTTGTCTTGCCTTACACTCCTGAGCATCTAGGAACCAGACCATGATGTAGTTTAATTTCCATATATGTTTTGAAATAATGTAGAAACCATGCCTCCTTCACATTTAGTTAATCACAACATTGTTAGTGTTTACTGTTCTAAAGGTAGTGGAACATTGGAGAATGGAGCCTAAAAATGAGGCAGACTAAAGACTTATGCAAAAGCCACTTTATTCAGAGCATCAGACAACTTACACTCTGAGGGTTAAATACGGGCAAACGAGTAAGGTATGCAGTTAAGTGGATGAGCCACATGTGTCAAAAACATGTTTTTCCAAAGAGGCATATAAGCGAATAACAGTACCAGCTGTGGTGAGTAATCTAAACTCACTCCTATCTTCTACAACTGGGAGGAGCATCGAAGCACTGGCCAAGAACAGTTTTCGTGTTTCTAAAGAAAGGAGGCCACCAAGCTCTTGTTTTCCTGGAGTTTTCTCATCAGCTCTCAGAATTCTCAGATAACTCCTCTTTTAGGTGTTACACAAATCATTTGCTTTTATCACTCCAGGCTGTGGAATTAGTAGTGTAGAACAAGTTTGTCTGTAACATGGAAAGCTAACATGTTTATGGATTCCTAGAGAGCTGTGTTGCTACTGTATTCCTCCAGGTTGTCTGTTGTTGCTTTTCTTTGTAACATGGTATTTTCTAGGACATGAAAAACCGAGAAGATCTGAGACATCTGTGTGTTTGCAGTGTGGATCCTCCAGGATGTACTGACATAGATGATGCCCTGCACTGCAGAGAACTCAGTAATGGAAACTTGGAGGTATCAATATTGTCTCGATGCTCTTGGCTAATGTGATTCAGTTCTAGAGTTCATTGTTTTTTGATCCAGGACAGACTATAAAAGTATAGCTGTAAAAACCAATAGTTATATAGTCAGAGTTGAATTAGTAGCCATGACCAGTCCATTTTCAGTTTAGCTGCATTTCTTCTGATCTAAATCCCATTGTAAGTTACTATTAATTATACAGAGTGACATCTTTTCATTTTATCTCTTTAAGGTTGGTGTTCATATTGCGGATGTTAGCCATTTTATCAGGCCAGGAAATGCATTGGATCAAGAATCAGCAAGAAGAGGAACAACTGTTTATCTTTGTGAAAAGGTAAATGTATTAACTTTCAAATCTTATAATGATCACTTTGCATTTTGTATTGGTTTGATGGACGTGGGGTCCTGATGTATATAGGTCAGAGTGGCCTCAAACTTTTGATTTTCCAGGAACTTTTGGTCTCATGAGCAATCACAGTCTAAAATAAATACATGATATATTTATCTAAAAGAAATGCATGGGCGAAGGTGTCTTAAGTCACAGAGAATATTGCATTTCATGGCCTGAAGCAGTGGCTCAGTTGGTAAAGTGCCTGCCACCCAAGCCTGAGTTCAGTTCCCGACAGCCAAATAGAAGCTGGACCACATCTGTAATCCTAGCACTGCTGGGTAGAAACAGGTGAATCCCGGAAAGTCAGTGACCAGCAGAGAAATTGGTGAAGTCCAGGTTCAGTGAGACTCTGTCTCAAAAAAAATTCATCGGAATGTGATCAAGGAATGCCTGATGCTAACCTCAGGCCTCTGCATACATGAACTTGTCCATATGCCACACTCAAACACAAAACAGAAACTGTAATTTGCTATCTAGTGATACAAACAACAGTTAAATGCAGCTGACTCAAGTTATATTACGCATGATTGTGGGGGTTGGGTGGCACTGAGGAGCTGTCCCAGAAGTTAAAAGTTAAAAGCACTGGCTGCTTTTCCAGATGACTTGGGATCAATTCCTACCATGCACATGATGGCTTATAACAGTCTGTACCTCCATTTCCAGGGGATCCAGTGGTCCTCCTTAGGTGACAGGCAAACACATGTTGTGTTTGTGCATATATATATATATATATCATGTATATATACATAAAATTAAAAATCCTTTATTGTTTCCATGAATTTATATAGACTGGATGATGAGATGGGAAGAGGGGAAGGGTAATCTTTTATAAACTCATGTTCAAAGTATAGTGTAAAGCTCAAACGTTTATTTTTTTCCTTGTAAACACTGTAGTTTTGGTTTAGCAGTAGGAAAATCTCAGTAAGGGTTTGTGAGTTACCAGGTACCAACTTATAAGGACCAGAAATTTCAGATTTTGACAGGACAAGTAGGGGACTGAAACCTCAATCCACTGGCACGAATGTCACTCTTACTGCCTTCTGTGACAATTTTGTGTCTTTTCCTACAGCTGTATCATATTCTTAATTCTCTAGTCAAACTGAGCAGAACAGACGCTGTCCCTTCCTGCTGTACTAACGCTGCTTGCAGGTGGAAGTTAACTGACTGAGTAACTGAGGCTGGGTGTCTTCTCTTGCAGAGGATTGACATGGTCCCAGAGCTGCTCAGCTCCAACCTCTGTTCCCTAAGATCCAACGTGGACAGGTACTTCTGCATTGTTTTTGATAAGAGTGACATGTTAATTATATTAATTGATTTCCATAAACCAATACCATCTCTTTTTCTCTGAAGGTTGGCATTTTCCTGTATTTGGGAATTGAATCATAATGCTGAAATATTAAAAACGAGATTTACCAAAAGTGTCATTAATTCAAAGGTTAGTGTTATGATTCATTTTTGACATTTCACATTTTTTGTGCTCTTAAAAATTTCTTAGATACTTTTGAAAAGGTTAGATTCTATAAAATTAAAATTTCCAGTGTTAATAGTAGTTCCTAGTCTGTTTCAGAATTTAAAATTTGCCTAATTATTGATGTTATCCAGACGTTACTTTATGTAGTAATTGTCCTAAATTTAGGAACTTAGAACCTATACACCTCAACTAAACGGTTTTTATGCTGTAACTCATTAATCATAGTAATTGAGATTATTGTAGTTAAAAATATTAGTGTTTGAAAACTTAGCATGTGCATCATGGATACCATAAATTATAGTTAGATTCCAATAGAACTAACCTGAAATTATATTCAACAGAATAGAGGGAGATTTTTCTTATTTCGTACCTCTCCCTATATTCTCTTACAGATGCCATCCTCTGGTGTTAAATAGTTCTCCAATGTATGCCAGATGCTTTTCTTGTAATGATGTTTTCAGACAGTTTTTTAGTTCTAAGTTAGTATCACTATTAATGACCAAATAATGATGTGGGAATGATTTTGACCTTTAGAGATACACATTTTTAGAGTATTTTGAGGCAGTAATCTTCTGAACAATAATTTTGTTGTTTTATTGAGACAGAGTTTGGATGTCTGTAGCTAACTCTTATCTGCCTGCTCCTCCCTCCCTCCCGAGTACTGGGATTAAAGGCATGTGTTACCTCCACCCTGGTGACATAGTTAGTTTTAACAAATTTATATGGATTAAAATTATGAATATGTTAAACCTTTTTCTGTAAAAAGAATTATTAATCCTTAGTAGATAAAGGTACTCTGAGAAACTTGACTCAGCCTGTAATAAGTTACTCCCTTATGTGGTTTGTGGTTTTTAATTATAAAGCTACTTTTATCTTTAATGTCTTTCCACCTGGACAGAAACAGGAGCAGAGGCAGCTATTTCCATATTTGGATTATCTATTACTAGAGATTGCTTTGAATTTTTATCATTTTTACTCTATTTTGGGTAGTGTCCTTTAAAACACTTGTAGACTCTTCCTATTTGCCAGAGAGTAGGGGAGTAATAATCCTTTGGAAAGGATTTTAGGGGATAGTCAGAACCTGCCTTGTGTTTTATTCTAAACCTAAAATGTACCTAAAAATATACTGGTTTAAATAAGGAAGGATTAAGAAAACTGCCATTTTCCTTTATTTTAATGGGAATTGCTCAGGTTACATGATTGCTTGAGTGAAGTAAACTAGAAGTTGTAGGTGTAAATCTAAGTATTGCTGTAGATCTCTCTTGTTACTTATTTTGGGCTTCCTGAAAGCGTGGATATTTGTATAGTGGAAATATGAGATAAAATAATAGGCAAGGTAGGATTTCCAGGACTCACTTCCATTGTGGCATACATCTCTGCAATCCCAGTGTGCTCCTGTAAGGACTTAGAAGGCAGAGACCGGAACCACCACTGGACCAGCTCTCCTGGCTTACCAAGCAGTGAACAAGAGAGACCCTGTCTCAAACCAGGAAAGGGGAGAAACATTACCTCTGACCACCATGTGTGCATGGTGGCATGTATGGCCTAGTACTAACATGAATACACAAGCATGCACACACAAACTATGGGTCAAAGAGTAAAAGTGTTTTGTCTGTCATGAGAATTCTATTAACCTACGGTTTCTCTCTTAGGCTTCTCTTACATATGCTGAAGCACAGATGAGAATTGATTCAGCCGCTATGAACGATGACATTACCACTAGTCTCCGTGGACTGAATAAACTAGCTAAAATTCTAAAAAGGGGAAGGATCGAGAAGGGGTATGTTCTAAAAATACCGTTAATACATCTTTAATTGGTCACAGTGCTGAGATAGCATTTGCTGTCTTTAGTGTATTTTGTTAGAACAGTGGTTAATCAGCTGGTAGACTAGACTTACCAGATCTTTATCATGGCCGTTTGCCTTACTGTAACAGGCAGGAGTGGCAGCTCAAACTTGTTGGAAAGAAGGCAGATAAAAGGAGCTGTAATTAGGTTTGCCACCACCAGTTACGAAAAAATGGTTTTGCTGGTGATTCAGATGCTGCCTCTGGACTAGTCCTACAGAGTGCCAACATGAATTCCTGAATATTAATTAGCAAGTGAGCATTTTTACATACTCCTAGCCACAGATTATGCTAAGTAAGCAACCATGTGTGGCCAGTGACTACCATATTTGAATAACTAAATATGAAATGAATAACTCTTTACTGATTAGGTTTTTGCATGCAGACAGTTTTTAGCCAGAGTGAAGATACTGTGTAAGCAAGCTTGTCACTTAAGTATAAGGCTAACATACTCTCCATGATTCTCCAACCTTATTAAAATTATTTCCAGCCTAGTGACACATGCCTTTAATCCATGCACTCAGGAGGCAGAGGCAAGTGATGTCTGATTTCTGTCTAGGCCAGCTGCTCTATAGAACTAGTCCCACTCTACCCAAAGCTAAAAGCGAGCCCGTCTCACAAAACTGAAAGAGCAAAACCAGAAACCAGGCACTTGACGAAAGTAGCAGCACATCTGAAGACACCTTAGTGTGTGACCTTGTGACCTTTGCGAAGGAGAAGGTAGCCACAAAGATCCACACATAAATAACCCTTAGCACAGTATATTCTCAGACCTACAGCTCTACCTGGAATAGCCATCGGTCCCTGCGATGTTTCAGTGGTGGTTGTTTCAGAAGTCTCCGTGTGGTTCCTTGTATGTCTTCTCTGACTAGCCTGTGTAAGCTGCTCTGGTCCTCTCCAACACTGCCCGTCACAGTACTTTGTTTGCCATAGAAAGGGAATTATTGGCAGTTTGCCTGTTTTTAGCTGCTTTAAAAACAAAAGTAGTTGCTTTGGAAGGAAGCTTCCATCAATCCCTGCAGAACATAGCTGGAAGCCAGCTGGTACAAGCCCCCTTCTCCCAGAAAAAGGGAGGAAGAGGCAGGAGGATGCTTTGGCGATTTGAATACCTTTTCGAATCCCTGTGCAATTCGGAGATGGTGTCTTGTATTTAGTGGGTCGTCAAAGCCAAAGGGGTCTTTCAGTTTATATCAAAAAACAAAGAAAAACTCGCTGAACTTTGTGGGAAAATAAAAGGCAACCAGAAATCCATGACTTACCAGAAGATAGCCAAAGCCCTAAGGAATTATGCCAGAACTGGGGAGATCACAAAAATCTGGAGAAAGCTGACCTACCAGTTCAGCGAAGCTGTTCTCCAAAGCCTTGCTCCATCTCACCTCCTGGGGAAAGACCTCTTCTTCTTACAATATGACCAGCCTGATCAGGGGTATCTCATTTAAACCATTGGAATGCAAATTATTACGCTCCTGCCAGTTACCAGAGCTGACCCCAGCTTCTTGCCTTGCCAGTGTCAGAAAGCCCAAGCTTTAGAATTTTTTCCCAAAACAAATAACTTCTCCATTTTCTGATTCCATACCAATAAGGCAAAAACAGAGAGAGAACATAAACACACATGGACTTTGCTTGTCTGGATAACCTTTTAGGTAGTGTTTACATATTGGTGTTGAAGGGAACCTAGATGTTTCAGAAGGGTGCTTACAATTCCTGCACATACTTTCTATTTGTGATCAGTAGGCTCTGTGTGCATGGATCAGGTATCCAAGAACATCCTGAAGCCAGAATGTCTCTTCAGAAAAATGCGGGGAGACGCGCACAGTACCACTTGGTAATTTTAAATAGTTGAATTTGAAGCAACTGAAAAAAAAGTGGTTGCATATTTATTGTAGCTTAATAAAAACGTGAGTTATGCTTTATATTAAAATCAAGCATGAAACTTTGTAGATGGTCATAAAATCTTCCTAAGAAAAACTCTTATATACTTCTATACTCGTTTTCTGTTTTAAAGGAGTTACTTGTAGAATCTTTTCTTTGCCCTTGGCTCCCCTGACTAATTTCTTTCATTTTTACTCAGGGCTTTGACACTATCTTCTCCAGAAATTCGATTTCACATGGACAGTGAAACTCACGACCCAATTGATCTGCAGACCAAGGAGCTGAGGTATTGGACTGTTTACAGATAGATATTAAATATTACATTTAAACGTAATGTCTACTGTAGATACTAAGATTTATGCCTAAAACAGTTGTTACAGTTACAATAGCTATGAAGTAAATATGATCTTACTTTTTAGCTTTTCTCATATAAAGTTAAGATAGGATAGTAGAAAGAGTTCAGATTTGCCTTGATTTACTTTAAGGACTTGAGTCATAATAGTCATATAAAAGATTTCAGTGGTTAATTTCTTAAGTATGTAATAGAGTATACAGAGATGCGAAGGGACCGTAGCTTTGCATCTGAAGGGATTGCTTAAGTTGCAGCTTTTTTTGAGAGAACCTATGGGTATTTCCCAGCATGCACACTCCCACACACACACTCACATGCACATAATTAAAAAAATAAGTCTTAAGAAAATGTAAAGTTTTTGAAGCTAAATTCTTAACTTTTTTTTCCATGTAAGAGAGGTTTATTGTGGGGGAAGTGTGGTGAGGAAGGGCAAAGGGGCGACAGAGAGGAAGGGAGAAAAGAGCAAAAAGCTAAATTCTTAACTTAAAGACGTTGAAGTCAGTCATTGGGTCTTCCTCTATAGAAGGCTTCCTAATAGTTTAAAAGTTAATATAATTTAGAAATATTGTCAAGGAATGGTTTATTTTAATAATTAAAATATGATTGAAAATTAATCCTGTGTTTTCAGTGATTCTACAGAAAGGAAACATAGATATACTTTGCAGATCATTTATTAAACTAGCTTAGAACTTATAATAAAGTTGCATCAAATTGTTTTAAGAATTAAAAAGTTAAGCTGAATTGAAGTTTTGATGCTACCGTTAAAAATGATCTTTATGAAGAGAATGTTGCACATCTGTCTCTTAGAGATCAGTTGTGTCTGTTGTCTGCTAGTGTATTTATACATGCATTTACAATAGAATGCCCACCAGAGAGAAGCATCCAAATTAGCTATTGAAAATATATTATTGATTTATTAGTAAAAATTGGGGGAGTTGAGATAATATGTATGAACTACCTTTTAGTTCTCCCAGGAAAGTTTATTTTCATAGTTCTTTTTCTGTAAGAGGAAGTAAAGATGTTGGCTTTGTATTTATGCTAATAAAGTTAGTAGAGCTTCCACTTTTCCTTTGAGTATAGTTTGAAAAGATCCTAGCATAGGGTTTTTTCAGGAGAGACAGAGTTAATAGACTGTTAGTACAGAAGCTGAGACATTAAAGAACCATAAGGCATTAATAATATAGGTGTTACATGTTAATGTTTTTACATTGGAAGTGTTTCCATTATCACTAGAAACGTTAGTTTGTGAGTACATGTGATAACTATCTCAGCTTCTCTTTCCTTACTTAATGATGTTCCTGACTGACAGAGAAACAAATTCCATGGTGGAAGAATTTATGTTACTCGCTAATATTTCTGTTGCAAAAAAAATTCATGAAGAGTTTTCTGAACATGCTTTGCTTCGAAAACATCCAGCCCCACCTCCCTCCAATTATGACGTTCTTGTTAAGGCCGCTAAGTCCAAGGTAAAGATTGAAAAGTAAGATGTATTTGTATTGTAGTCTGTACATTACACTGAAAAAATTAATATTCGTGTTTTAATAAAACTTCAATTGCTGTAAAATAAACTAGTTATTTTTTTATATTAATAAATGTGACTTGAGGTAAGGCCATCTCTTCCTACATACACATTGACACCAGCTACATCTTAAATCCTCTCTGTCCATGAGGAGTACCAGTCCTCCTGAAGCCAAGTGTTTTAAACTAAGCTGTTTAACGTAGCTCAGACAAGCGTGCGCTTCCATCTCTTTACCATGGTGTCCTAGCTAGTTTTCTGTTAACTTGACTCAAGCGAGATCATCTTAGAAGTCAGACCCTCAGTTGAGAGAATGCTTCCATACGATGAGCCTGTCGGCAAGACTTAAGGGCATTTTTTAAGCTCATTTGTCTGACCACTAGACATCCTTCCTCCCTTTCTCTTTCCTTACTCTGATCATATTTAGACTTGGCATGACCTAGCTTACTTTGGTTCTCCTCAAATCTTATATAGGCCCTTTTCTCCTATTGCAAGCGTGTAACAAGAGCATTGTCTCCCTGGACATTACTTGAATAGTATATGAGTCTCCGGGTTTATAGTGCCCTTAGCACACCTATCCATCAATACTGCCCAGGCTCCCAGCTCCACTGGTTACTGTATATTAGGGGATTTTCTGATTCTCTTATTTTTCTTACTAAGACATGGGTGAAAAGGGGGGTGGGGGGAGGCAGTGTCTTTCCCTGTAAGCTGCAATACAGCAGCTGAGCGTGATGGACACAGCACGGTGTCACTGGCCCAGCTCGATACTTGTCCTCTCTTGTACTTACAGTGAGGGAAAGTATGTAAAGAAGAAGCCAGATGTACTGAAACTGTGCGGGGCTACTTTACCCCCCCCCCCAAGCAAGCATAAATTGGGGTATGAGAAAGAAATGGCAGTCCTCCTCTCCCTTGGAACTTTTCCAAAGTCTTGATACTTTCACATGCATTCAAGGTTTTTTGAAGCTTTAATATTGCACAAAATAATCATCATCTATAAAGTTATTTTTAGTGCCCCTAGTTATCCAACAAAATGTATGAGTTCATACTATCTGTACACAAACACTGTGTATTTGGTCTACTCTTACTTTAAAGATAGGACGTTAATTCTGGCTGTGGATGCTAGTGTTGTATCCCTTTAATCCCAGTACGTGGGAGACAGGCAGGCTGACCACTTTGGGTTCCAGCCATCCAAAGCTACGTAGTGTGACCAAGTCTCTAAGAGAAAAGAGAGGGACAGTGGGGAGGAGGCAAAGAGGGAGGATACTACTGATTTTGAATTGTTTCATTTGGTGCTTCTCTTCCTTTAATTGACAGAATTTGGAAATTCGGACTGATACAGCCAAATCTTTGGCTGACTCTTTGGACCGAGCTGAATGTCCTGATTTCCCATACCTGAATACTCTGTTAAGGATATTGGCCACTCGCTGTATGATGCAAGCTGTCTACTTCTGTTCTGGGATGGATAGTGACTTTCATCACTATGGCTTAGCCTCCCCAATATACACACATTTCACTTCTCCTATCAGAAGGTATTGTTTTTTTTTTTACAAATGTAAAACAGATTTTTTTAAAGGTTAATTTTTAAATAAAAATTTAAAACTAATTTGCCATCATTATTTCATCTTCAGTATGTAGATATGAGGTATAATTGTCATTATTCCATCTTCTGTATGTAGATATGCAGACATAATTGTTCATCGGCTATTAGCTGTGGCGATTGGGGCTGATTGTACTTATCCAGAGTTGACGGACAAACACAAGCTTTCAGATATATGTAAAAACCTCAATTTCCGGCATAAAATGGCTCAGTATGCCCAGCGTGCGTCAGTAGCTTTTCATACACAGGTATTTGTCCTTTGTCTGTGGTGCTAGGGTGGGAGATTTTGTTCATTTTGTATTGAATTTCAAAATAAGACTTCTAACAAGATTGTATGTTATTTTACAGTTGTTTTTCAAAAGCAAAGGAATAGTAAGCGAAGAAGCCTATATTCTCTTTGTAAGAAAAAATGCAATTGTAGTGTTAATTCCAAAGTATGGCTTAGAAGGTACAGTTTTTTTTGAAGAAAAAGATAAACCAAAGCCACGCCTTACTTATGATGATGAGGTAAGGCATTGCTGATCCTTCTCAGTCTTTGGAAGAAAGGCATATTTGCTTACCAGTTTGCAAACCATAGCTATAAATTGTTAAAACTTCTGTATTTATATTCCAAGTCTCAAAATACATGCCAGAAACTCCACATTTCATCAGCTTAACTTTGGTATCACTCACAAATGCCATCCCAGTAACTCTTCCTTCATGCAAATGCCATTCTTTTCTATTGCATGAACACCTGTGTCGCTCAGGGATTTTTTTTTTTTTTTCAGTTTACTCGTAGTATGTTATCTCACACATCTTCCACTTCATTAACTTACTAGAATTAAATTTCTTAAGAGAATAAAGGGTATGCTCTGTTCCTTTACCACAAACAGCTGACTCACTGAGATGAATGAATGCACTATCAGGACCACCTTAGTGACAAGCTGAAGTGTGCAAAGAAATAGACAGCATTCGAGACCATTAGCTTAACCAGATTGTCAGTGGAATACTAGGTGCTTGCTTATATGGATACAATATATCTTGATTATATCCCCTTATCTTCTCCCCTCCAGCTCTCTCTAGAACCTGTCTCATTTCGTTTCCATCTTCATGTCCTTTTAAATTGGGGAGTAGTTAATATTTTACATTTAAATTGCTGTGGAATGTATATCAGAAATAGAATTGATATTCAAGTTTAAGAAAAGATTTTCTATTTTTTTTTCAAGATACCTTCACTCAGAATAGAAGGTACAGTGTTCCATGTGTTTGATAAAGTTAAAGTGAAAATCACATTAGATTCATCAAATCTTCAACACCAGAAAATCCGCATGGCCCTTGTAGAACCACAGGTAAGATCAGATTTAACGGCATGGAAAAATTAACATATATTTTGTGAGTGATCTAGTTGTCAAGTTATGTTAAGATCCTGGGTATTCCAAGTATTTGCACAGCAACCCTACTTTCTTTTTTTTTTATTATTATTATTATTAACTTGAGTATTTCTTATATACATTTAGAAAGTGTTATTCCCTTTCCGGTTTCAGGCAAACATCCCCTCCCCTCCCCTTCCTTATGGGTGTTCCCTCCCAACCCTCCCCCCTTGCCTCCCCAACAGTCTAGTTCACTGGGGTTCAGTCTTAGCAGGACCCAGGGCTTCCCTTCCACTGGTGCTCTTACTAGGATATTCATTGCTACCTATGAGGTCAGAGTCCAGGGTCAGTCTTTAGCAACCCTACTTTCTATTTAACCTGCTCCATTGGATTCCAGGCATCAGATCCCAGAGGGCCTCAGTGCTAACATCTAAGACTCTTCAGTTCTCCTGCTTATTCCTTACTCTAGTTTTAGAATAGACAAGTATAGGTGCTTCATCTAAAGGGCTGCGTCTGTTCATTTTGTTTTTTGGTTGGTTGTTTTTGGTGGGTTGTTTGGTTTGTTTGGTTTGGTTTGGTTTTTTTGAGGCAGGGTTTCTCTCTGTATAGCCCTGGCTGTCCAGGAACTTGCTATGCATCTTTAACTCAGATCCAACTGACTGTTTCCCAAGTGCTGGGGTAAAGGTGTGTGCTTCCAAGATCCTGGTTTTAAGCTTTTGGCTTTTGATGCTTGTTCTCTGCTGCATCATAAATCCATTAGGGAGAATTGGACATGAGGAAGAGCTGTTACATTATAAACACACTGCCCAAATTGAAGTTTCTCAGTTGTCTTACTATGTAGACAAGGCTAGTCTTAAACTAGCACGGCAGTGATCTTCCCGTGCGTTCTCCCTAAGTGCTGAGATTGCAGTGTGTGCCTCCGCGCACTGGAAAGCTCCTGAGACCCTGACTGACTTCTGAACCTCGGTTGCTTTGGGTGCATAATTAGAGATGGTGCACCTTCTAACACCATCTCCTCCCCTTGAAAGTCTGTTTAACGTGCAAGTGGTAAAGGGGAGAGGTGAGGTAAAAGTTATTTCTTATCTGATGCTTCTAATCCAGTGATTTTTTTTTTCCTGTTTACACTTTTTTAGATACCAGGAATAAATATGCCTCCTGATGTTTCAGACATGGATCTTAATGGACCAGGGGGAAAGAAGAGGAAACTTGAAAAGTAGCTACATAAAGCAGAAAACTCAAAGACTGGCTACTTTGACAACAGCAACAAAATTGAAAGCATACTTACAAGCTCTGTGTGATAGCTACTTTTAAATACATTTCAATAATTTTAAGAAATTTGCATTTTTGGGTTGCTGACTGAACCTATCTTATTATATTGCTTCTGCAACAACAAAAATTATGCAGAAAAATTCATTTGAGTATCCATCACTTAAATGATGACAGTAACAACTCAGAGATCTATGACGATCATTTAAATGGAGTACTCATCTTCTCGTTGAAGAGCGGATTAATATTATCTAAGTACTTTCATATAGAAAACAACCTATCAATTCCTCAGGAAAATAACATTTTAGAAGCAAAGAACAAGCCTTTCTAAATCTTAAGCTGTCAGTGTTTGGCATTTAATCTTTTTGCCATTTTAATTTGCCTACTTACATTGTGTTCATATATTTTGAAAAGACTCCTGTACTTTACCAGTGGTCCTCAAACAGTTGTGAATGTTTCAGGATTATAGGAAAACAAGAACTGGAGTATCTTGATCTGATTTGGAACACTGATTTTTGTTAGTAACAGGTGTTAAGTTCAATCATTGTCCCTAATCTTTGTTGCCAATATTTCTCCCAAACAAGGCATTACAGAGAAAGAAGGTGGTACTTTAAATGTCTGCTTACTTACAAAAAATAGTGTCTTATGAATTGTAACTATATCCACTTACACAGGCGAGGAGGGATTGTAGTAAAGACATATTAAAAGGAACAAATGAAGTCTCTTGGTGTGCCAGAGTGCACCTGTCTTGCAAATCCCAGATTAATGTTACATTGGTATTTAGGAATATTTTAACATTCAACTTTGCTTACTCCATTTCCAATCAGGTAGACTAGTTCTATACAGCAGAAACGGATTGACAAATACCCAGGTATATGTGGACATTTAGTTATAGGTTTTACACAAAGGAATTTGGTATTGTGGACACCCCCTCCCCCCAGCTTTCTGTTACTTGGGGAAAAAAATCTATATGTTAAAGCATCTTAAGGATCTTGATATGTCTAAAGGAAGACAGTGTTTGGTCAGAATAAAATGGATCAGTGACTGAGACTAGAGCAGGAGGCTGCAAACCTGTTAGTAAAGGCCACAGCATTTCACAGACTGTTGGCTGAACTCTAGCCATAGCATAACTCAGCTGTAACTGTAGTTTATAAACATCTAGACAATGTGTAAACAAGTATGTATGTGTTCTTGAAAAAAAATCATTTATCCAAGGAAACGAACTTCAATTTTATGTATAACATTGTTTTTGCTATTGAGTTGGGCATACAGCATACAGCTTAGTGGTGTAACTATTGCCTAGTATGTAGTAGCTTTTTACCAGGTGTTGGGAAGATGGCTCAGCAGTTAAGAGCAAGCACTGGCTACTTTTCCAGAGATCTAAGTCTGATTCTTGGCACTGATATGAAGCCTGTTAGCCAACTGGAACTAAGATTCTAGGAGTTCCAATACCAAGTCTGGCCTTCACTTTACATGTGCTCAGACATCTATAAATACAGCCAAGAATAAAAAGTAAAATGTTAAAATCTATTTACCAGAGTTTACCTGCAGCAGAGGCCATCTTGGTAATAGAGAGCCAGTAAGTTATGTCTGTTACCTCTGTGTATTAGTACATATGTGTGTTCTCACCTAGAACTCACTAAAGCCAGAATTGGACATCAGGTGCTGTCCTCAGTTTTTCCACTGTAATTTTTTGAAACAGGATCTTTCACTGAACTTGGGAGCTTGTCACTTTCAGATAGACTTGTTAGAATCAACCAGTTTCCACCCCTCTAATGCTGGGGTCAGTCACACACACTGGCTATCATCTAGGTCCCTCAGATCTAAACTCGTTTCCTACATTCATTTGAGCAGATTATGATCAAAAACCTCCATTCCCCAAAGTCTCTTTGAGGCTTTAAAATATTTTCTCTAGTACCAGTTATGAAACTAAACTGATTACATAAGTCATGGTCAGCCTCCCAGTGGCCAGGCTGTGCATCTCCAGTTTTGAAAGGATGAAGGCACTTAAACAACCAGCATCTCTGCTGAATGTTAAAACACTTTCAGTATTCACCTAAATAACTATATTGTAGTAAACATCAGAAGTAATTTTAGTGGATTTGACTTATATGGAAATAAGTGCATAGCATACACACAAAGGCAGCCATTTAGGGACATTAGTATCCATTGATTGGTATTATTTTAATCCATGGGTGGTCCTGGAACTAGTTCCCCTTAGAATTGAGGATGACTGGATTGCACTGAAACTCAAAAAGCTGCCAGATTACCTTTGACCTTCACGTTCTAGAGACTGAAACAAGACTTAAAAGTTCTGACTGAAGGCTAAGGCTACATTGCGAGAACAGCTGAAAACAAAGTCAAAAGAGCCCTTTTAGGACTGCCATTCCTGTTTAACAGATAAAGCCCAGATCAAGGACGGAGACAAGTTATCTGAACCTAGGTTATAGTTCCTACTTTAGAAAATTGATAGGTAGCCAGGGAGGCTGCTCCTCTTAGACTCAGAAATCATGGATGATAGCTGTTTTTAGATAAACATATTAAACTGGCCAGTCAACTTCCAGTGCTGGATATTTCACAACCTTGGTTGGTGTTGGTGGGGCAGGTGAGGTCAGAGCATGTGTGTAAGTGTGCATAAGTTAGCAATAAACAAATCAAGGATGGAATACCATACAGAACAAGGAGGAAGATGGCAGAAAGGTGAGTAAATCTTTATTTTCTAGGACTAATGAGTCATTTTGAGTATGTTGTTTTTAAGAGGAGTACAAAAATACAGTCTTTGTTCTCAAACACATTATATCCATCTTTTTCTCATACAGAGTTTTACAGTGTATTTTATATAGCTCTTTCCCAATTGTCTCCGTTCATCTCCCTACCAAATCCTAGGAATGGTGCTACTGTGGCATCCTTTATTCACCCTGCGGATGACAGCATACAGGATGGTGCCCAGTAGCACCTTTCTACATTTCTAGTTGGGAGTATTAACTAGAGTGATTATACCAAGAACCAAGTGATTTCCTCACAGAAATTAAATTTTAGGAAGTCCATTTTACTTTCTTTTTACCTTTAGTAAGTTTTATATCTCAAGATTTCTTTCACAGTTTCATATAAAAATATATATAGTGCATTGTTTCAACATTTTTCTCATGTCCCAAGAATTGATAAATTTAAGACTACCATTCAAAGTCTTAAGCAAAGCAGTTCATTGACCCTGTAGGACAGGATAGATCTATGAGGTCTGTCATAATTTTTTGTTAAACAAACCACGCAAAGCAAATATAAAAATATTTATTGATTTTTAAAAAATAAATGTGTAATTTAACAACTTGGAGCATCTGGTCCTGTCATAATTTCCTTTGCAGCTTTTCACATTAAGGAGGGAACTAGGCATATTACGTGAAGCAGGTACCCCCATCACCATCACATTAACTCGAAGTCCCTTATAAATACATCAGGGGCTACTGAGTGGCAGTCTTTGGTCTTGAGACTACAGGCTGCTGCACTGAGATGGACTTGTAGTTTTCATCCAACACCTCTGCACAGCGTGATCTTGCTGTGAAAAAGAAAATACCCTCTTCAGTTGAGGACCATTCAAAAATATAACTCTTACAGGAACTATTTTTGTAAAGTCTATATGCAGATTTCCTGGTTTGAAACGGAGAGTAATGATGAAAAGTTTTCGTCTGGGGGTTTTTTGTTGTTGTTTTTTTAAATCTCTTTTAGTCAAGTGTTCTACTGAGCTACATATAGCCTTAGCCCCAAAGACAGTATTTTAATATTCTGTTTCAAAAGAGTCCCTCCCTTAGGTTTACAGGGAGAACCGTAAATCAACTATTTTAGAGGACATGTGTTTTGGTACTACATATAACAAAGCAAAATGAAAGGGGAAATAAAGTGCATTGCTTACTGGACATTACGGGGAGAGGGTTTGTTGCAGAGTTGATGTTTGTGCTGTATAATAATAAACTATTTAGCAAAAGATTGTCCTGTCTACTTCCTAAAACGATGGGTTCCAAATGTGAATGTGTAGTTGTAACGATCACATCGAGGGTCACGAACTGTCCACATCAGAAGTAAACTGTATTAGTACAAATATTTGACCGAGGTGAGAACAGGAGAGGATAATAAATACTATCAAAGTACATGATAAACATCTGACAGATAATGAGACCATTGTGTATGACTACACAAACACCAAGTCTTTATAAATGCCTTTAACTACATAGATACCCATTGTACTATCTTCTCTAATGGTAATTACTTGTTGTTTAGGTTTCTGCCTTTCCTCTTTCCCTACGCATATAACTTGACATACTGCTTAGTATTTCTATCAAGCTGTTTCCCATACCTTTATGTTATTAACGTGAGGTTTCATTTCTGCTTCAAAGGACTGTGTGACATTTTCTTTGCTGTAGCTTTCTGTCCCAACAATATCAGTGATATTACTTCCACAAGTCTGTGTGTTATAGCCACTGTCCATCTGGAAGGAAATGAAAAACAAAACACCTAATGATAAGATTGCAAACTCACATTCATTTTTCTAACTTACATGAAATAGTTTAATGCACTATATATGAACAATATAATTAATAGTGATCATTGTGAATAACTTTAATACTGTAATCATAAAGGCTTTACACAAAATTGCTTTTCACTTTAATACTTAATGAGATATATTTCATGGAAAGGAGCTGTAATCTTTTTAGCATCAGTAGACAAGTTACCAAGTGCTTTTCTCCTCTTCTAGGATTATGTCCGCAGTGAAAATAAACTAGCTTCCCCTTCCAGCTTGTTTCCCTAGCTTATCTCTAAATGGCTTGCTTATGTGGTTTCTAAATACTCTTTGGAGTATTCAAAAATAAAGGCAGACTGAACAATATTCATAGCCACTTGTTCATAGTGGTATATTATAAGAAAAATTATTATATTTTTGAAACAAATTGGCTTGTCCCAAAGGAGAAAGGGATTTGTACACTTTACAGTTTGTACATACTTGCTCATCACAGAGGATCCAATTCCTTCAAAGACGCCAGGCAATGCCTGAAACTAAAGAGAATGCCAAACCCTATGTCTATTATGTTTTTCATACAGTGATAAGATTTAGCTTACAAATTAAACATAGTAAAAGCTCGATATTAAGAGCAGAACATAGTATATTAATGTTAAACAGCATTATTTGTTTAGCACTAATCCTGTTTGGCTTTAAATTCACAATTTTGCCTCAGATTTCAGAGTGCTGGGATTAGAGGCATGTGCCCCTATGCCAAAATTAAAAGTATGTTTATAAAAGTTACAGAATATGGTCTCAAAATATTTTACTGTACTGCTTTTCCACTTCTCTGGCTCTTCTTTGACTTATGCAAATGGGCAGAATCATGATTTTAGTGCTTTTTAGTCAACACTAAGTTTGTAAAAAGCTCTTTAATACAGGTAATGTGTGAACTAGTGGTCAGTCTCATAGCTAAGACAGCTGCTGCAGGAATAATGAGTAGTCTAGACAGTGTTGAGTGTTAGTCAAAGGACGTTTGGGCATCCTGGGCATGGGCAGTTCAATGTATTACCATGATCAAAATAGCATGTATTTTGAAGCAAAATGTTTAAATCCTACTAAAATCAGGGACTAGATGAGGCTGCCCACTCTTTCCCTACTTATTCAATATAGTATTCAAAGTCCTAGCCAGAGCAATCAGACAACAAAAGGAGATCGAAGGTATACAAATTGCAAAGAAGTCAAAGTATCACTATTTGCAGATGATATGATAGTATACTTAAGTGACCCCAAAAATTCCACCAGTGAACTACTAAGCCTGATAAACAACTTCAGCAAAGTGGCTGGATATAAAATTAACAAACAAATCAGCAGCCTTCCTCTACTCAAAGGATGAACAGGCTGAGAAAGAAAATTAGGGAAACAACACCCTTCACAATAGTCACAAATAATATAAAATACCGAGATGTGACTCTAACCAAGCAAGTAAAAGTTGACAAGAACCTCAAGTCTCTGAAGAAAGAAATTGAAGATCTCAGAAGATGGAAAGATCTCCCATGCTCATGGATTGGCAGGATTAATATTATAAAGATGGCCACCTTGCCAAAAGCAATCCCCATCAAAATTCCAATGCAATTCTTCACAGAGTTAGAGCAATTTGCAAATTCATTTGGAATAACAAAAACCCAAAATAGGAAAAACTATTCTCAATAATAAAAGAACTTCTGGGGGAATCACTATCCCTGACCTCAAGCTGTATTATAGAGCAATAGTGATAAAAGCTGTATGGTACTGGTACAGAAACAGGCAGGAAGATCAATGGAATAGAATTGAAGACCCAGAAATGAACCCACAGACCTATAGTCAATTGATCTTTGACAAAGGACCTAAAACCATCCAGTGGAAAAGAGAGAGCATTTTCAACAAATGGTGTTGGTTCAACTGGCGGTCATCATGTAGAAGAATGCAAATTGATCCATTCTTATTGCCTTGTACAAAGTTCAAGTCCAAGTAGATCAAGGACCTCCATATAAAACCAGATACATTCAAACTAATAGAAGAAAAAGTGGGGAAGAGCCTCGAATACATGGGCATTGGGGAAAATTTCCTGAACAGAACACCCATGGCTTATATTCTTAAGATCAAAAATTGACAAATGGGATCTCATAAAATTGCAAAGCTTCATTAAAGCAAAGGACATTGTCATTAGGACAAAATGGCAACCAACAGATTGGGAAAAGGTCTTTACCAATCCTACATCTGATAGAGGGATAATATTCAATATATACAAAGAACTCAAGAAGTTTGACTCCAGAGACAAATAACCCTATTAAAAAATGGGCTACAGAGCTAAAGAAAGAATTCTCAACTGAGGAATACTGAATGGCCGAGAAGCACCTAAAGAAATGTTCAACATCCTTGGTCATCAGGGAGATGCAAATCAAAACGACCCTGAGATTCCACCTCACACCAGTCAGAATGACTAAGATCAAAAACTTAGGTGACAGCAGATGCTGGCGAGGATGTAGAGAAAGAGGAACACTCCTCCATTGTTGGTGGGATTTCAAGCTGGTACAACCACTCTGGAAATCAGTCTGGAGTTTCCTCAGAAAATTGGACATAGTACTAACTGAGGACCCAGCTATACCATTCCTGGGCATATACCCAAATTATGCTTTAACATATAACAAAGACACATGCTTCCACTATGTTCATAGCAGCCTTATTTATAATTATCAGAAGCTGGAAAGAACCCAGATATCCTTCAACAGAGGAATGGCTATAGAAAATGTGGTACATTTATACAATGGAGTACTACTCACCTATTAAAAACAATGCCATCATAAAAATTTTAGGCAAATAGAACTAGAAAATATCCTGAGTGAGGTACCCCAATCACAAAAGAACACACATGACATGTGCTCACTGATAAGTGGATATTAGCTCAAAAGCTCGAAATACCCAAGATATAATTTACAGACCACATGAACCTCAAGAAGAAGGAAGACCAAAGTGTGTAAGCTTCAGTCCTTCTTAGAAGGGGGAACAAAATGCTCACAGGAGTAAATATGGAGATAAAATGTGGAGCAGAGACTGAAGGAAAGGCCATCCAGAGACTGCCACACCTGGAGATCCATCCCATATACATTCACCAAACCCGGACACTATTGTGGATGCCAAGAAGTGCATGCTGACAGGAGCCTGATATACCTGTCTCCTGAGAGGCTCTGAGAGCATGACAAACACAGAGATGAATGCTCTCCCAGTTAACCATTGAACTGAGAACTGGTACCTGAATGGAGGAGTTAGAGAAATGACTGAAGGAGCTGAAGGGGTTTGCAACTCCATACCAACAATAACAATATCACCCAACCAGAGCTCCCAGGGACTAAACCATCAACCAAAGAGTACACATGAAGGGACCCATGGCTCCAGCCACCTATGTAGCAAAAGATGGCCTTGTCGGGCATCACTGGGTCCTGTGAAGGCTTCATGTTCCAGTGTTGGGGAATGCCAGTGCAGGGAATGGGGAGGGAGTGGATGGATGGGTGGGGTAGCACCCTCAGAGAAGCAGGGAGAGGGGAGATAGGATAGGGGGTTTCTGGAGGGAAAGCCAGGAAAGGGGATAACATTTGAAATGTAAATAAAGAAAATATCCATTAAAAAAAAAAAAGCAAAGGATAAAAAGGGAATGTACAAACACATATTTTTAACTCCAAAAAAAAAAAAAAAAAAAGTTAAGTGTTAACTACACTGGCATTAGAGAAGGCAGACTCTAGGTGCAGAGTCCGGAATCAGTCCTGGTTCTGCTGTTACTCACTTCAGGGAACTTACTCAGTCTCTCATGCACAACTTTCTTGGAAAATTGGAAATGTGTGATTCCATGGAAAAAATGTTTACTGTTTTCAAGTATATAAAAAGTTACACATAAATGTGCTCTAAGCTTTCTTTTTCTCCTACACCACATTAAGGCAAAAGAGAACTATGCAAGTTTAGAACTCAATACTATGCTAGAGACTGCACTGTACTGACAGCGGATTCCTGAGAGGTTGCTGAACAGCAATGTGCAGAAGCAGAAGGCTGGCTTCTTTTCTGCTCGCCACTCACTACAAATAGATGGCGGTTAATAGGAGTAAGAGATAGGAATCACTAATCCTCCTGGTTTCAGCTGCTCCTTTTGTTTTGGGATAGACTTTTTTCTTTATTTAAAGACAGGTTCACATCGTGGCCTGGAACTTGCTGGCTTTGAATTTCCAACAATCTGCCTTCCTCTGTTTCCCAAGTACTAGCCTTAAAGGTGTGCACCCCCACGCTCAGAAGTACTGGTAATTTAAAACATCGAGTACTGTAGTCCTCACATTAGCCTTCTGTCGTCACAGGGGAACTCTCCGAGCCACAGGCTCTAACACATTAAAAGCCTTACCTGGACATTACTGCTTTCACAGGGCAGAACACTGCTCTCTGCAAGAGGCGACATGCACATGTGGGAGTTCTCAATGCTGAAGGCAATTCCACTCACAAACTCAGCCATGGGGGAATTCCCATTACCCACGGGCTCTTTTATCCACGTGCTTTCATCCGCTGTGTCTATCGGATCGACCATATCCACGGTGTCATGGTCCCTTTCACTTTCAAAGTCCCCCAGCAGCCCTAGGTCTTCCTCACAGGTACTAGACTGACTCTGAGTGACAGGCACGGCACTGACAACGAAAGGGTCGCCACACGCCAGAGGCTCACAGTTCAACTGCTGGGGGGGGGCTGCCACCGCATGTGTGCCTAGTGCAGCCGCGTCTGTGGAGGAAACGTCGTCGTCTTCATCTTCGCTGTGAGCCTCAAGAGCAAAAGGTACCCGAATCAGTGACGACAAACACTGAGGACCACCTCGGAGTCCCCGAGGAGACCAAGTTTTAATTGGTGAGCAGCCATCTATATATGGACTCCTGATGCTTGGATTA
This sequence comes from Rattus rattus, assembly GCF_011064425.1. Taxonomy (NCBI): domain Eukaryota; kingdom Metazoa; phylum Chordata; class Mammalia; order Rodentia; family Muridae; genus Rattus; species Rattus rattus. The sequence goes on from NC_046165.1 coordinate 25,448,281, forward strand.
GCAATCCCAGTAGAACTTCCTCCAGAGGAAGCTTCAGGAGAATGAAATGTAAACTTCCTGTGCTCTGAAGGAAAGCAGGGAAAATCATATCACCAAACCACGAAAACATAAGAGTCATTTTTAAGTGGTTATTACATTTCATACCAGAAAACACCGATGAATTCCTGTAACAGCTGTGTTTACTGAATTGAAATTTTAGTGTTAAAAATGATGGAAAAGGCCAGTCCATACCTCAAAAATTCAAGCTCAAAACTTGTTTCTATTTCTCTTTGCAAATTTTAACTAATTGCAAAATTTAACTAACTTAGGAGTTATTTCTTCACAATTAAACTGCATTACACAAAAGTTGTTCATATACAGAGAAGATCTCTAACAAGTTGGCTTTTGGACAACTTAACAACGGTACTAGGCAAGTGTGTAAAATTTGTGTTATTACATAAAACACTTATAATGACACCTAAAGGCAAATAAAAAGTGGAAAACAGTATTTACAATAATAAAGAGCCTAACAATGCTCAAAATGATAAAAATGCCTAATATGTTTTACAATGGAAAATTCAGTTAATACAACCTTTTATGATGAAAATAGTAAAATTCATCAAAAGCCTTAAAAATATGGGCAGGGATACATACAGCTCTGTAGCTAGGATGAATGAGACCTGAGTTCAATTGCTAGTAGAAAGGAGGAACTTTCAAAATATTTGACCCTTCTGATGAAATTTTACTTCTGGGAAATTAACCTGGGCGGTTTTGGAAAGCCAAAACCAAAAGACATGTAGAGAGATACAAGAATAGAATTGTTCAAAAGCATGCTTTGAGGCAACTATTTGAGTGACTGTGAAAATACCTATAATAAATGCTTTGTGCACAAACATGTTTATCAACATATCTATACTTATGTTTATACCCATATATACAAAAAGCAAGTTTTTAATTTTTCAAATGTTGACTATGAATAGGTTTCCTAAAAATATTAACCTTTTGGAAATTGCTCAATTTTTTTTTCAAAGAGCATGTACATTTCTGAACATATTTATTTCAAAAGCCTGAGCTGGCTCTGGGGATTTAGCTCAGAGGTAGCAAAAACAAGGACCTGGATTTAGTCCTCAACTCTGGAAAAAACAAACAAACGAAACCAAAACACTACCACCATCACCAGGAAAAAAGCCAAAAAACCTTAACCAAGTATATTTTCCAGGATCTGAATATCCGATTGTTAAAATCTGTTTCTGTAAGAAGCATATAAAAACCAACTTCTCTCTAAAACTGCCATCTCTCTGGTGGAGTGAGGCAAATACTGATTATCAGAGTAACTAGATTAGACAAGTCTCCTGAGAATCCTAGACTCAGGGTAAATTACCCTCCACCTTTCCGTAGTGCTAGGGATGGAACATACACATCAAACAGCATAGACAACATATAGCATATTCTACACTGAAATACATCACCAGTCTTTTTAAAAATATGGCATTTTTTTGACTGTTTATAAAGTCAAGAGTGGTTCTATATGTATGAGGAACCTGACATTCTATTCTATTTTATATAACGTTTTTTAGTTTTTGATATTGTAATAACATAATTTCCCCTTCTCAGTCCTTTTGATAAACACTCCTATACAGCACTGCTTCCTCCAAATTCACAGCTTCTTTTTGTGTTGTATCCATGCGTGTTCCTAAATATGTAAGTATAACCTGTTCAGTCTACGTTACATACATACATGCATACATGCATGCATACATACAAATGGTTCTAGGGCTCACCACATTAGCATGTCTATCAGTGCTGTCCCTGTTTAGGACATGTTTAGGCAGTCATGATGGTGAGACTTCGTGGATGTTGGTTCTAGGACACCACACCAGACTCCCTGTTCCTCAGGCACATCCCTTTTTTTTTTTTCTGAGACAGAGTCTTTGTCTTAAGTCATAGTTCTACTGCTATTAAGAAACACCAAGGTAATAGCAACTCTTACAGAAGAAAACATTCTGTTAGGGCCTGCTTACAGTTTCAGGGGGTTAGTCTGTTACCATCATGGTGGTGCGAATGGTGAGGAAGCAGTTCACCTGATCAGCAGGCCCGGGAGAGAGACTAGGCCTGGCACAGGCTTTTGAACCTCCATCAAGACCACAACTCCTAATCCTGGTTCATTCAAAGAATCCCACTCCCTATGACTATGCATTCAAATATATGAGCCAATGAGGGCCATTCTTACTCAACCGCAACAGCCTTACTGTAGCTCAGGCTAGCCGTGAATCTAAGTATCCCCAGGTGTGCTTGAATTCATGATCCTCCTGCCTCTACCTCCCAAGTACTAGGATGTAGAGCATAAGCTCCTACATTTGATTTACATTGTTCCTTTTGTTTAAAAAATGTTTCTACAAGTGAATAGCAAAGTGTTCATGTGTAACTGCTAAAAGAGCCTTTTAAACAACAAAAGCGGGCAGCACAATTGGAGCTGTGCATTATCCCGAGAAGTACCTGAGAGCGGTGTCCTTCCTACTTGAAGTGCAATTGGTGAGAACGTAGGTGAAGAGATGGCCGATGGGCTGGTGGTTAAGCTTCCCAAACTGTACTTTTTTGCATTGTTCTGAATGGGGCTGGAAGAAAACTGTCCCTGTGATACAAAATAAAATTAAAAAATAAAAATCAAGCCAGCAATTGGTGAATATATTTAATTTCTTTGTTGTGGTTATGCAGCATGTTCTTTGTCGTCTTCACAACATGTTTATAAACTCAGAGTCCACAAAAACCAACAACAAAAGGCACCATGAGGCTGCTAAAGAATTCTTGAAATAAGATTTCAACACAAATGAATTGGGTTTAAACAAGTCATTCACTGCATTTCATAGCAAGTAGTTGTCTATGAAAATACCTCTAATTTACTCCATCAATGCTAACCCAGTTGTCATCCGGCTACTCTCTTGTTAATTCAGTAAGTAACCCAGGCTGCGATTCTTTGAGATGATTTGCTCACCTATCTACCTCTAAACACAGAGCTGGAGTCTGCTGGAATCACACATACAAACTGAGAAACTTCCCAGCAGACGTCATGCCGAGGGGAATACTCCTGATGTGATTTGAGTGTTCACATCGAAGCACACCTATGACACGCTAACCAGCCACATCTTACGGCACACGGTGTCTGCACACGGTTGCTAGAGTGTAAAGGAGACAAATCCATTGGAGAAAACACCTCAAGAGATCCTCGGGCACTGCTGGGAGGACTTCTGGGAGAAGCTGAAGGTAAGGAGTCGGAGATGCTCCCATTCACGTCTAAAAAGAGCTTTCTTCTGAGAGACGAAGAACTGAGGTTCCCGGGAGATTGGTCCACAGAGTCATCCGCTCTAAAGTAGTCTCCTATATTCACCAATAACAGAAGCAAAGCTGGTCATTGGAAGAAGAAACCACACTTACAGCAACCCATTTTTAAAAAAGTCATAAAACAGGTTTGAATTGTTTTCAATACATGTGAATAATGCTTAAAATGATATTTATTTTTTGAGTGTTTCATTCTTTATTTGCTGTTTTTATTGTTTTGAGTCAGGGCCTTACTATGGAACCCAGTCTGGCCTTGAACTTGTAGCAATCCACCTGTCTCAGCCTGCTGACAGCCAGGAGTGTGCCACCATGCCCGACTTGTTATCAGTGTCGTACCAGCACCATTTAAATGTTTATCATTTGCTGCCCACAGTAAAGGTCACCATAATAAAAACACCAACTCAGGTCACATTCAAGAAACAGAAAAACTTTAGGACAGTTTCCTGTTTAATGACAAGACCCCCATTCACAAAAAGCCAACAAAATGAAAACCTCTGACCTAGTTATGAAATACTCAAGTCATACAGCATTTACCTAATACGGCTTCCAAATTAAAATCCACAGGAAGAGAGAGCAGAGTCTGGCAGGCAGCTGAAAAGCAAAGACATTGGAAGTGTGTGAGGGCCAGGGCATGTGTGGCGCATGGCCCGCCAACCAGCCTTCTCCTCAGCAGGCTCCAGGGAGGAGAGCCAGACCGTGGTGCACTCTACTCCTGCCCCACCACCTTCTGCTTCATTTCCCACAGCTTCCTGATCGGAGCTAACGGCATTAGTCAGCCCGGTCTGAGACTGACCTGGAACTGAACAAGACACCAGCAGACACTAGGAGTTCTCATATGAACACATCATCTACACTTGCTTTAAATCTTTCCCAAACCAGAAATCAATTCACAATTCACAAGAAAGCAACACATGATTGCTATTTTTCTAAAGCGTGGCTGAATACAATCTGTTCAACATATCGGTTTTTAAAAGTCAGTTCTCTTACAGCTCATTCACAAAACAATGTCCTAATTTGAAATGAATGGCACAATTCGAACTCTGTTTATATTAATGCAGCTTACTATGCAACGCGCTCCTTTCCAGACGCTGTCCATACCTACCATTGCATTTCTGAGAAGGAAGACTCGGCTTTTTCCCAACAGGAGAGTCACTATTGCTAGTTAAGCCTGCAAAATATTTTAATTAGAAAAATCATAATTTTATATTTATTTAATTCAGTGTTACATTTTCTAGAATAAAATGCTATACATCAGTCTTTCATACTTTAAGGATAAATATTTAAACTTATAATTTTGGTATGTTTCTGTTGGGTTACTTAGCAAAGAAAAATAAAAGGTTACCACACGAATAAGAAGGTATCATGTAATTACTAGTTTTCATGACAGATAATTATATGTGGTTTTGGTAGAAAATTAATGTTTTGATACATATATACATTGCTGAATGAGCACATAAGGCCAATATATCTCATAAAATCTGTGCCATTTAATTTTCCTAAAATGGATTTAGATAAACTCAATTAAAATATTAGATTATTTTGACAAAGAGAAGAAACCCTGAAATGTGATGAATAAAACTCGATTTTATCAGAGTCTGCAGTGCATTTGCAGTGCGTGCTGCCGCACACCTTCATCCCAGGACGGGGAGGCAGAGACAAGAGATCTCTGTGAGCAAGGACAGCCTGGGCTACAGAGAGTCCCAGGACAGCCAGAGCTGCAGAGGCCCCGTCTGAAGAAAAGAGATTTCACGTTTTTAAATCTCCTTTTATAACTTACCAATCACTAGGTCCAGTGTGGACTTACTGAGTTCACCAACCCTAACTGAGAACGCGTGTGAGCAAGCGGGCTACGTGTTAAATACTGTCAGAATGGGCGCAATAGAGACAACCTTAGATTCTGGTATTCCCTCCTGCCAAAACCACAAGATGATTTTAGAATAAAGTCTGAACACCTTCACACTAGGCTTCCAAAGCCTTTGGAGTGTCTGTTGCCATCTGTTTTACCGCTGCTCTCACTGTGGTGAGCAAACACTAAGTGAAGTCCCTTACAAGAGGAAAGACTCACTCTAGTGCACATTTCATCAAAGCAGAACACAGCAAAGCAGAACACAGGGCAGGGGAAAGAGAAGGAAGGGTAGGGATAAGATACTCCCAAGGACTTGGCACTAGTGATCCACTCCCTCTAAGGCTTCCCTGACCTAAAGTTTTCAGCCTGCCTGGATCACTGCCGGAGATCACTGCCTGGATCTATGCATTATGACACTTTCCTCCCATTCTTCTGCACCAAACTCAGTGGAGGTTACACAGTAGAGCCGTGTCACTGTGGGGTGGGCTTGGAGACCCTCCTCCTAGCTCCTCCCAGGACGCTGAGGCTTCCTTTGGGTGAAGATGTGGAATTCAGCTCCTCCTGCACCATGCCTGCCTGGATGCTGCCATGCTCCCACCTTGATGTTAATGGACTGAACCTCTGAACCTGTAAGCCAGCCCCGGTTAAATGTTGTCCTTTATAAGACTTGCATTGGTCATGGTGTCTGTTTACAGCAATAAACCCTAAGTCACTGGCCAATAGGATAGACCCTTGAAGGGGATAGAGGGTCCAGTCTCCCTCCTTCGTCTCCCATACCTGGCCACAATTAAAGCATGTTCCCCGCATCCTGCTCTCCTACCATGATGAACTGTGCTGTTACAGGCTCAAAGCAGAAAGGCCAATCATCTGAGGTCTGAAACCTCCAAAACGGAGCCAAAAAAGCTCATGTTTACCAACCATGCACAGCTGTGGGTTTGCTCCCTGGCATGGCATTCTCTACATATGGTGGGCTAGGAACAGAAACCTCCGAATTCAGCAATACAGGCCAGAAAATCAAAGTTCAAGACTTAAACATGAGACTTCATTTCAAGGAAAAAAAAAAAGAAAGAAAAAAGAGGAGGAGAAGAAGGGAAGAAAATAAAAGGAGGAGGAGAGGAGAAAGACCATTCTACGAAGGGAAGCTCCCTCTCTTTTACTCTGGACACGAAATGAGTCTACTCTCTTTGAAGGACACACTCTTTCTGTCCTCCAAGGGTGACAAAAGAGCTCCACACACACACACACACACACACACACACACACACACACACACAGCTTTACAAAGATACTCTGGAGCACTCTCTTTTCATCTGAGTGCTTGCAATGGGCGCAGGGATCTCTGTCCTGAAAGCTAGTCTCTAGCGTTAGTGGAAGCAGCACAGTTGTGTAGAGCGTCTCTTGATGCTCCATTACGCTACATGAGCTGGGCCCCTCTATAAAGACTTTTTCTCATGTTTCTGATACTCCCTCACTTCAGCAAAACACTTCCTCAGAACATAAGTTATTACTAAGAGACTAAGATTATATTAAAGTGTAGTCATCTGTAAAAAAAAAAATCTAATACAAAAAATGGGAATGGGGAGAGGATAGCAGTTATGAAAATGTCACCACAAACACAGAATTTCAAAGCTGTAAGGACAATTCTCTAGCATAATCCTTTCGTTTTCTTAACAGAAAGCCAGAATCAAAAAGACTGAATAACAAAGAGCCCTCTTCTGGTCAATACTTGGACAGCCACAATCCAGGTCTCCGTTCTATTAGTCTGTAACGGCTGACGATAAACGCTAGGATATGAGATGCCTGGCTTTAACCCAGGCTCTATCACTCTTACCAGTGATCCTAATACGTGCTCAACCTTCCTGAAACGATGCCTGCTCAGCGGCAGCAGAGGCTGAGGAGTGAAAGCACTTAGTACTGCCCTTGTAGACACCCCATGTGTCCTGTCGCCGTGGTTCCATAAGGAATGTTCTCCTCACACTAGGAGCACACAGATGGTGATCACAGACAAAGGACAGTGAGAGCAGGTACCAGACGCCCTGCCTTGGGACTGCTGCTTGCTCTTCTCCTCTGCACAGTTCACACATGCACGGCTGTGCTAGCTGTCCCTCCCCAGATCTTCCCATCAGCACCCTTCCTACCTGTGTGTAGCTAGGCAAATCATCAAAAACAAACAAACAAACAAGTGGCCTTCAAAAATTACTGATAATGGATGCACCTACATTTAACGGATTAGCACTCATGAACCTCCGCAGGCATCCTTAGAATTGGTACTTTACTGGTCATAAGAAAAATGCTTTCTGGAGAGAAGAGCAAAAAACAACAAAGGAAAACCCAAACACATTTCAATTAAGTTTTCATATTTACCTGAAAAGGAGTTAATCTTGTCAGGCAAAGATTGAATTTGAAGCAGCCTGCTAACCAAAGCCTGTAAATGGGTCCCTATGTTTCCCTACAGTCACCGTTGTGGAGATGCAGTTGAATCTGCACATTTACTCAGTCCCTGGCTGTGCAGCACTGAGTACTCACATTTACTCAGTCCCTGGCTGTGCAGCACTGAGTCCTCACATTTACTTAGTCCATGGTTGTGCAGCACTGAGTACTCACATTTACTCAGTCCCTGTCTGTGCAGCACTGAGTACTCACATTTACTTAGTCCATGGCTGTGCAGCACTGAGTACTCACATTTACTCAGTCCCTGTCTGTGGCGCACTGAGTACTCACATTTACTTAGTCCCTGGCTGTGGCACACTGAGTCCTCACATTTACTCAGTCCCTGGCTGTGCAGCACTGAGTCCTCACATTTACTCAGTCCCTGTCTGTGGCACACTGAGCACTCACATTTACTCAGTCCCTGGCTGTGCAGCACTGAGTACTCACATTTACTCAGTCCCTGGCTGTGGCACACTGAGTCCTCACATTTACTCAGTCCCTGGCTGTGCAGCACTGAGTACTCACATTTACTCAGTCCCTGGCTGTGCAGCACTGAGTACTCACATTTACTCAGTCCCTGGCTGTGCAGCACTGAGTACTCACATTTACTCAGTCCCTGGCTGTGGCACACTGAGTCCTCACATTTACTCAGTCCCTGGCTGTGCAGCACTGAGTACTCACATTTACTCAGTCCCTGTCTGTGGCGCACTGAGTACTCACATTTACTCAGTCCCTGTCTGTGGCGCACTGAGCACTCACATTTACTCAGTCCCTGTCTGTGGCGCACTGAGTACTCACATTTACTCAGTCCCTGGCTGTGGCGCACTGAGTACTCACATTTACTCAGTCCCTGTCTGTGGCGCACTGAGTACTCACATTTACTCAGTCCCTGGCTGTGGCGCACTGAGTACTCACATTTACTGGGATGAAGCTCGGAAGGCTGTTTTCCATCATGATCGGTCCAGGGCGAGGGCACAATGACATCTTTAGTAAAAAACTAGGAAAAGTTGTACAGTTAGGCTTAAACTCCCCACAAATGGGAAAAAAGTACCTTCAATGTTTTCGAATAACCATCAAGGGTGTCATATATACTAACAGTAATTTTAAAAGGTTAATATTCAACACAAGTGACCAAAGTTAAGGGGAAGAACATAAAGTATACATAGAGAGAAGTCTTCAACTTTAAATCAACCACTTAAAACTTACAAATTAAGCTAAGAGTACTATTCACAGGTAAATTACTTTTGATTTCTCTGCTGATTTGTTTTGGAGTTGGTGACAATTTAAGATAAGAAGCAGTAAATGGTCACAAAAGTACACATGTGAGTACTGGTGTGCTGGACTTAGCCTGTATTGGCTCTTAAGATCCAATTGTAAATTTTCAGGAATTTAGATAACCTTGTTAAAGCCAATATTATAAGTGAAAGTATATAAATTTATAGTTAAATAAATAACACTGAATCAATCATTCAAAACGTATTGCTTACCCATCATTATACATTTGCCCAAATCTATGTCTTTGAGGTTAATTACACCTTGGGTATATATGTGGTGACCTCTGTCTTACTGTGGTGTGTAACCATGCTTTTCCCATTCAGTGACATCCTATTAGCTGGAAGTTGGCTACAGATTAAGCACTTACAGTACGTAGCAGCAATCACTGAGAGCATGCTAGGTATACAGAGAGAGCAGCTGGTGCTCATGTGCCTGTGTCACAGCCATTCTACTCAAACGAACAAAACCCGCCTCTCTATATCCATCTATGTTCGCATTTATCTATCATCCACCCATTCACCCACCCACCCACCCATCCATCCATCCATCCATCCATCCATCCATCCATCCACCCATCCACCCATCCATCCATCCACCCATCCATCCATCCATCCATCCATCCATCCACCCATCCATCCATCCATCCATCCACCCCCCCACCCATCCACCACCCACCCACCCATCCATCCACCCACCCACCCACCCATCCATCCATCCACCCACACCCATCCATCTATCCACCTATCCACCCACCCAACCAACAGCTCATCCATCCATCCACCCACCCACTCATCCATCCATCCATCCATCCATCCATCCATCCATCCATCCATCCATCCATCCATCCATCCATCCCATCCATCCACCCACCCACCCACCCATCCATCCATCCACCCATCCCATCCATCCACCCATCCATCCATCCACCTGCTGTCTGTCTGTCTATAGCTGCGTCTTTTGTTCCTAATGCAGTATTTTCCCTTCTTTTGTTTCCCATGAGAATGTTTTCTGTTCACTGCTATAGTGGACAAAAGCTAATTTCCTTAACTAAAGCTGGGATGAGTCTGTAAGGAAATCAGGTGAACCTAAAGGGAATGGGAACGGGCTAACGCTATATACGGGCTAACGCTATAGGAAAGTATAAGGAACTGCAAAGGACCCATAAACTTAGGAAGTGTCACACTCGTTTATACTAGTTAGACATTAACTAGAACCCAGATATGAAGCATTTAAAATAACGAGTAGAGCAGACATTTGAGAGTTTGGTGACAATCAGTATTACAAAAGGACAGAAACGAGCAGCGGCATCATAGACAAGGAGCAGACACGCTCTGGCCTCTAGAAAGGCAACAAGGTGAGGCCCACCCATACTGAAACTCCAGAGCCTCCAGCTCGCCAGTCCACTGCAAGAAGCGCATGAACAGACCACACGCTGTAATAACGAACAGAACTTAATATCTATCAACAGGGCATTTTTATACACTTACTAAAATATAAAAATATGTATGGGTGATTATTTGTAAAAATCTAAGATCAAGAAAAATAAAATAAAATCAAGATGTAAACCGTAATGAGGATGAGCCTGCCTAGCACATTTAAAGGATGTGTGGTATTGTGGGTATAAAACTAGGTCCAACTACACAGGCAAAAGTCCTAAGGCCGCAGGAGTTTCCTTCAGGAAGACAGCTTTTGTTCTCTCTTTACAGGGGACAGGTCTGCTCTTGACATGTATACAACATATACTCTGCATACAGTATACTAAATCCTGACTTCCACTCTGATTTTATTCCCCTATGTTTTACCCGTTGAACTTGCCTTGAAACAACTTCCAGGAGAAGATATTTTCCAAAATGTTGGAAAACTATACCTGAGGTATTTAACTGGGAGGAATAAATGGAAATTTAAAACTAGACATAAAGGAAAAAGGAGGTTTGTCAGGATCGAGCATTATACCATTTTCTAGAACAAGGCTGTAACCTGAAGTATCAGGGACAGAAAACTTATGTTAGAAAAACTACAGAGGGGTCAGTCACCTGACTCCAGAACAGGCCATTAATACAAGTCTTTGGGGTACAGAGGAGCCACGTGTAGCTGAGGAATAGAAAAGTGTAGTGGAGACCAGAGGGCAAACAGGAAAATTCAAGAGGTGATGCTCTGAACCTTTCTGAGGAAAGAATTAGGTAATCTTTACACTAGTTTAGGAGGATTAAGCCATGTTATGAGATGTATTCTATATCTTAAAAATCCTTAAGAGTTAACAACAAAAGACAAAATTATTGCATGCAAACTAGACTGAGTAAAAATACTCAGCTTCCTTTACATAAATTCCAAAAGGAATCAGAAGTTTGTGCTCATCAGTCTTCTGGAAGCACGGGAAGACAAGCTGTTAGGCCTTGAGCATGAGATGATGGGCAGAGAACAGCGCCCCAAACCAGACTAACCTAGGCAGAGGCGCTAGGCCAATGGCTTCCATGAGCACTAAGAGGATTACTTATCCAGACAGCTGAGGGCCTTGGGAAGAGCTCAGAATGATGCAGGACTATGGGGAGGGAGCACTGAGGACCAGAAGGGAGCTGGTAAGAGGGAGGGTAAAGGATTTCAAGTCTTCTTAAGGGAGAGGCAGGCAGGCAGAGCTCATTGCTGGCTTAAAGATCGTCAGTGTTCAGTTACCTCTTCAATGGCCTTTTGTCTTTTGTCTTCCACATCTTTATCTATTCTATACAGAGACAAAGAAGAAAAATAACCAGGCCATTATTTCACCTTATTGAACATTAAAAATAATAACCTTTCAAAGAAACAATTTCCCTTCATTGAAAACTGACAACATTAAACTCATTGCAAAAGAAAAGCCCGTGTCTTACGGCCCCCAGTTCATGGCGGTGTTCTGACATTCTCACTAGCTGTCAGGCCTACTGGCCTCTCAGTCACTCTGCACGGAAGAAAACTTCCTTTAGCCAACTTCCTTCCAATGGCATATTTTAAATAAAGTGCTTTTAAGCAACAGAAATGAAGTAATTCACATGACAGAAAACTAACAACTGTCCAATTTTTTTTTCAATTACAGCAATTTCATTATAGTGGTAATTTTAGGATAAGCTCAATTAGGAAAGGAAATTAAGAACCTATTGTTCTGGATAAGCAAAAATATTAATTCTAAAATATACTAACAACATAAAATTTTGTCCAAATAAATACTTTTTTATTCTAATGAAATACAGAATTACAACACAAATTTTTCTGCTATAAAATGTAGTATAAAATGTCGGGTACCAAACACAAGGCGTCCTTGCCAAGGACATGGCAATTAGCCTTGTAAGACCACTTCTTTATCTTGTGTCAGGAAAGAATGGGTACAATCCATGCATAGATTGGTGAATAAAATTTTAAAAATAATTTCAAATCATTTTTCTCAGTAACTGTTCATACACATACACAGTTAAAAAAAAAGAGGGGGGTGGGTGGGGAAAGGAAGCCTGTATGTGGGTGTGTGAGTTTCAGAAATTAAAGTTAAATAAAATTTTCAGGTCTGGGAATTATGAAAAAACAATCTACGATGATCCGCGTGTCTTACATGGGTGACAGGCCAAGTCTAAGGATTCAGTTGCCTTCACTACCATGGCCATACGATAATCATATCCAAACAACTGTATGCACTCATTTAGTTTATAGTAAGTTTCGATCGACCTTTAGCCCATTCCAAATCCTTCAGCAATTTCACCAGAGGGGCTCGAGCATGAAATATTCAGCTCATTATTGCTGGAACCAGGTAATTAACCAAGTAATTGCTGGAACTGGAAACTCTTCAGTGGCAGACAGGCAAAGTACCACGTCTAACCTACTACAGCACACCACACATGCACATGGGTGGCAAGTGCTCAGAATCCTGGTGCTGACCTTTATTCTGATAGACCTCTGTGAGCTACACATACCAAAGGAAGGCCTGAGGGCCCTGACTAGTTAAGAAGAGGCATCAACTGCCACCGCTCGCCATTCCAAGCATGAATCGTACTTACTTCCTTTGGTACAAGTCTTACAAGCATTCAGTGAACTGCATCAGTAATTTAACATTAGAGTAGATTCCCACTCTCCTGCTAACAGATTCACCTACTCGGATACACTAAAATTCTTGTTTTAAACTCAGCCAGGTAACACACCCCTATTTTTGTACAGTAATGGCAACTGTGGGCTACTTGTCCAGTTAGCTTGGCAGGGCAGGAGTAATGTGCAGTGCCTCAGAGCTCAGGATGTTTCTGTATGGATGACATCACAGTTGTCTGAATTCAATACACTGAAGAGATAAGGCAAAACACAGTATGCAGTTTGCGGGGAGTGGGGGAAAAATTACTCATAAATTCCTTTGAGTTATCTTCCCTATAGAAGTATTATTTAAAATTTAAAGTCCTGCATGCTTTCTCCTCAGCCTATTATTCCATTTTGACTAAGACTTCAGGTGAGTATTGACTATGGGTGAATGGTCATCAGGACGCCAAGCAGAGAGAAATGGAGAAAAAGACAGGCAAATGCTTGGGAGAACATCTCAACAGAGGCATCTATGAAAAAATTCTAAAGCCAGAGGGAAAGATCCAATTGCTTTGAACTAACAATAACACCTCTCTAATGACAGAAAATTAAACACTGCAAAGCCATGTATTTGATTCTCTTTCAAGTATTAAAAAAAAAGAAAAAAGACTATAAGCATTGCTCAGCCATTATCAGAGAAGTTTCCTCCCGAAGCGGATGAGAACAGATAATCATAGCCAGACATTACGCAGAGAACGTCAGCATAAACGGATGTCTCCATCAAACCCCTCTTCTCAGAACTGAGGTACGCTGCAGAAGAGGAGGCAAAACAAGTGTAAGAGCAAGAGGAGATGGAGGACACCACAGAGACAACGTGAGCAAGGTGCATATGAACCCACAGGGGAGCGGCATGCACAGGCCTGCCTGGTCCGCAGCAGCTATGTATAGATCACGGCTTCCAGTGTGGACAGAGTGGGTCTCATTCTCGTGTCTTCTCTTAGGCTCTTTTCCTTCTGCTTGCTTTGCCCAACCCCAATGTATAGGTTTTGTTTCACCATGTCATATATTAATTATACTACATTATATTTTATTATATTGTCATCCCTTAGAAGCCTGCTTGTTTTCTAAAGAGAATGGAGAGGGAGTGGGATCCAGATGGGAGGGGAGGTGAGGAGAAACTGGAAGGGATAGAAGGAGGAGAAACCATAATCAGGATATATTATGTGAGGGAAAAAAAAATCTACTTGCAATAAAAGAAAAAAAATCATACTATAAAACAAAGGTTCTTTAAGCTATAAGCAATGCTTTCTAGCAATCTGTTAACTAAAAACCTAGTTCTGGTCCACTAGCAAAGTGTATGCTCTCACTGCATCGTTGGCCAGCACAAACCTGAGGCACACTAGTGTTTGAACAATACATCAGGGGTTGGGGATTTGGCTCAGTGGTAGAGCGCTTGCCTAGGAAGCGAAAGGTCCTGGGTTCGGTCCCCAGCCCCGGAAAAAAAAAAAAAAAAAAAAAACAAAACAAAACAGAACAATACATCACACATCGGCAAAGAAGTGCAGACTGCACAGGTGGCATGCAAAACTAAAAGAGAATTTGTGGGCCCACGAAATGGCTCGGCAGGTAAGAGCACTTGTCATGCACACCCCTCTACCTGAAATCAACCGCTGGACTCCAAAGCGGAATGAGACTCCTCAATGCCACCCTCTGAGCTCCACACCCACTCTGTGGCATACGCACTCACCACTCACAGATACTGCGTGTGTACTCACAGATCTTTTAACTGTGTTAAAGTTGAATGATGCCGCTAAAACTCTCTACTGCCAACACATGCTGCTGCATTCAGTGGGTTTTAACGTGTTAGGTTTTAGGCTTCCCTGGTGAGGCAGCAACTGAAAAGAATCTTGTTTTATCCTTAGACACCAATCCAAACATCAGAAAGAGACAACTATAGAGAAAGGTACAAATGTTAAAGTACTTTTCCAGCTACCCAATCTCTAGGAAGGCAGAAGTGTTTTGAGTTTGTGTGTGTGTGTGTGTGTGTGTGTGTGTGTGTGTGTGTGTGGCATGTGTATATGTGTATATGTGTACGTGTGTGTGTGGCGTGTATGTGTATGTGTGTGTGGCGTGTGTGTGTGTGTAGCGTGTGTGTGTGTGTGTGTGGCATGTGTGTATATGTATCAGTTATACAAGAAACAGATTCCTATACAGATTGCAATTCTAAGTCAAGGTATCTTTCCAGATATAATTCTTTAAACTTAAAAAGGAAAAAAAAATCCACATTAATTTTTTTCTTTGTTGATATATGTACACAGATAAATAAGAGGCTTTTAGACGTTTGTATTTTTTCTTTACATAACAGTCTGTTATTCTACTCAAGTAGGAGAAAGGAAAACTTACCGAGAAAGACTTAAGTAGGAAGCCTGACGATGAATCTCCTCTGGGTCTATTTCTACAGGATTTATTACAGCCAGCTGATCAATAGACCACCTAAATTCCCCTGGAGTCTTAATAAAATAGATATACATATAAAATCAAACTAAAATAGGTCATCAAAATGATACCCAATGTTACCTTCAAAACTGTAGATGGCAATAACATAAAAATCTTTTGAAGCTTATACTTTCAAATCTGAGTTCAATGACTCTAAGTTAAACGGAAAATGGTAACCTGGCACACTATCTCTTAAAATACCAACATCTTCTGAGTAATTTTAAAAATGGCACAATATTCTAAACTCCAGAGCAACAAAGGTATAGAAATACGATTAGCACTCATGAGAAACCATGCCCATGGGGAAACAAACACCTAATTTAGCAAAGGCTGAAGGCCTTTATCGTCAGTGAGAATGAAATCTTAGCTATACAAGCAGCTCCAACAGCCCCTGACATAACTGATCCTCAAAACACTTGACACCATCCAGGGCTTCTCCATATGTAACTATCCAGCAGATCCCAAACCTTACTCAAATCTGAAAGTGTAACTACAAATGTACTTGGAGGGAGGTGGACAAGAGGTTCTAATTTCTGGCTTTGAAGTTTAATTACAATTTAACCGATGCCAGGTGGTGGCACATGCCTTTAGTCCCAGTCCACGGGAGGCAGAGGCAGGTGGATTTCTGTGAGTTTCAGGCCAGCCTGGTATGGAGCGCTTGATCCACCAAGAAACCCTGTCTGGAAAAACCAAACCCAACCAAACCAGAACCAGAACCAAACCCAATTTAATTGAAAGCATTCTTTTATTATTGTGTGCATATCTATGTACATGTTTGTATGGATGCAAGTGTGCATGTCTGTGTGTGTGCATGCACATGTATGTGCACATGCACCCTAGGAGGCTGGAGGCCAATCTCAGGTATCGTGTTTTCTGAGACAGGATTTTCACTGGCATTGATATATCCAATTAGTAATCTAGGCTGGCTAGACAGGGAGCCCAGGATCGGCCTGTAATCCCCTCCCTGATTAGGTTGACAAACATCCAGCAGTCCTGTGACAGGGGGTTCTCGGGCTCTAAGTCATGTCCTTGTGCTTGCACAGCAAATGGCGAGCTTGCTACCCACCGAGCTATCTTCCCCAGCCTCCAATATTTACCTTTGATTAAGAAAATTTTAATTTAGACAACTTTAAAATAAGCTAAATTTTATCATAATCAGTTAACATCGTAAGGCCAAGTTAACGAAATGACTATATAAGCTGTATCTGGCTCGTGCACAACTTTTCCCTGTCTGAGCTGACATAAAATGCAGAGGAAACAGCCATTTGGTGTCTTAGCTAGGGTTACGACGGCTGGGATAAAACACCATGGCCAAAATCAACTTGGGGAGAAGAGGCTTATTCACCACCACCATTGAGGGCAGTCATGACAGGAACTCAAACAGGACAGGAACCTGGAGGCAGGCCCTGAGGCAGCCATGGAGGAGTGCTGAGCTTGCTTTTTAGACCCCGGGACTGCCAGCCTATGAACGGAACCATCCACGGCAGACCGTGCCATCCTATATTAGGTACTAATTAAGAAAGTGTCCAGCAGGCTTGGCTGTAGCGCAATCTAATGGACGCACCTTCTCAACCGAGTCTGAGACTTGAGCTTAGGTCAAACTGACATAAATGTGAGCAGCACCCCTTGCTTTAGCTTCTCGAGGTGAGCGTGGTGAACAAGTCAGAAGAACTCTGCCGGTGTGGCAAAGTGGAAAGAGCCGCACTGAAGGAGCCTGGCCTCACTTCCCATGTCCCATCCTTCTGATGACTATTAATCATGGCACATGCGTCACGATTTCAAAACTGCTCCTTTTGTTGCGTTTATTCCAGCAGCACAGGAGTTTCCTTCCTTTTCTAGTAACTGCGAGCTTTAATAGGGCTAAGTGTTTTTTTATGGCTGGGCAAAAGAAAGCAAAGGTATCACTATTTTATGACAGAAAAATAATATGAAATTCAAACTTCAGTGTCCGTAATTCCTTATTAGAACATGGCATATCTGTCTCCTTACTGCTTTTGGCTGCTGTTTTTGGTCTCAGGTATGAGTAACTCAATTGTGACCAGGTAACTTGCAAAGCCTGTCTGTTGTTTATGTTGGTGTGCGTGCGCAGTTCCTGGGTGCCCACCTATACTCGTAAGAGCGCTCAGATCATGTCTGCTGAAAGAACCATTAGAAGATTCCGTGCCATCTTCTCCTTGTATTTACACTTAAAATTATTTGTAGTTACTTTCAGTTAAAATCACTAGGCAAGAAAAAACTTACTGGTAGTTTTGTGGACTTAAAGACAGAAGGACTAGCAAGGGTTTGTTCATGGAGATTAGAATAATCACTGGGGCTTTCAAAGGGATTTAAAACAGGGATCCTTCCTGGAGTTGCTGGTGTTATTTGCATTTTTAATTCGCTGACATCTCCCATAGCCCAGGAAGCAAACTAAAAAGAAATCAAAAGTATACATGTTAAAATTACTGAGTATCATGGATATTAATCCTGACAAAAATACATTCGACATCTCACAAAGAGTTCACTCCAAATGGCATCCTCTTGGGGTTAGTTTATAGTTTATAAAGGAGAATTAATCCTGTACGTTTTCTCAGATGATCCTGAGAAGCTAACCCTGGAAGCTGGGGAGGTAAGGCACTGGTGCTATCGTTTTTCTGAGGAAGCAACACATGCACGGAAGTTAGGCGGCATATATGAACCAGCCAACCAGTTATGAGTGAGGTCTGGTTCAATCTGATTACACTAAACTCAAGCACCTTTCCAACCAAACGACTCCTATTTGCCGTTCTCTTTATTCGTTTTCTCCAGACTAAACATTATGAACACCCTCCGGATACCCAAGTAATTCCATAAAGAACTGCAATTATTACTACTGGCACGTTAGTCTTCACTTGAACAGATGACTGACAGGGTGGATCCAGGTGGGGATTTAAACTACTTTTCCCGAAGACCACTTCCCGCCAGGATCCAAAGGCACGCTGCACTCCTTCCAAACAGGATTGCAGCCAGAAGTGGGGGACAAAAAGAAGAAAGAATTTACTTTTGGAAGACCAAAGTTGAGCGGGCTCCCTCCGTACCAGCAGAGACGTCACTTCCAGCGACCATTCAGCTTCCAGGCGTCCCCCTCTCTGCTCCCCTTCACACCTAGGCGAGCGCACAGGCACGTCTGCAGCCAGGAAACCAGAGCGGTCCAACTCGAGACCGGAGTCCAGGCCTGGGGCCACGGAGGACGGACCGACATTCGTGGGTAACGTGGAAGTTCTAGCACCCCGCAGGGCCCACCGCAGGCGCCGACTCTTTAACTCCCTCAATGCTCTCCGGCCAACCAGGGCGCGGGGCGGGGAGAGGCCACCGGCCAATCGCGTCTCACCGCCGTCCGCGAACCAGCCAATGGCGTCGAGGCGGTGGGGTGAATTCGAACGCTAACTCCTCGCTCTACGTTCCGCGCAAGGGAACGAGGCTCCAAATTCAAATCAACGCGGTCTGGCGTCCGCGCTCTGCGCGAGGGGGCGGGGCTTGGACGGCGGGGGCGGGGCCTGGGCGGCGTGAGCGCGGCCGCGCGGTGAGAGAGTGGGGCCGAACGGCGGGCGCTCCAGTTCCGGGTCAGGCCTTCTCCCACCGGTCGGGGGCTTCTCCTCTCCATGGCTAGCGGTAGCGGCGCGGGCGCGGCGGCCTCGGCCAACCTGAACGCGGTGAGGGAGACCATGGACGGTGAGTGCGTGTCCCGCTCGTTTTACCCGGCCTGCGCTTCCCGGCGCCGAGCCCCGGGTGGGGGCGTCGTGGAGGGCCCCGCGGTCCCCTCGTCGACCTTAGCGGTGTCCTGCGAGGGGACGGGGAAGGGACCCACGGCGACCTCGAAGGTGGCGGCCCCTGAGCGCCGGTCTTCCGCTGCGGCGTAGTTTGGCGCATGCGGGGCGTTCTGGCCTCGCGTCCGCTGCCTGCGCGCCCGGCCTGGGTCCACGCGACCCGCCTGGCCCCTGGCGCGTGCTTGTGGGCACCGCAGAAGCCTGCGACTGAAGTCCCGGGCGAAAGGGGTCATGGACCTTCGGTCACTGCTCAGTCTCTGGCGTTTCAGTAAGGAGCAGTTTGTTTCTAGTGTATGAGGACATCTTCCCGTTCCCATCTCCCACTCCTTAGACCGGGCGACACGGGTGACTGCTGTGTGGGTGTGTCCGCGCCCACGTCAAATGGGTAGAGCGCACCCACTGGTACGAAAATAAGCCTCGGAATTGCCTTCTCTCCGCTGTGGTTCTGCAGCTTCGCACCTCTGGGACCCCATAGTTATTTTCTTTATTAAAATAAAGTTGTAGTTCCAAGGGATACTGTGGGTATTTAAAATAAGACAACCAGGTCAAGCGTTCATCAAGTTTTGTTTGTTTGCTTGCTTTTTCTTTCGCAGTAGCTGCCATCCTGTCTGCAAGCATCTTTCTTTGTCTTACTTCATTTTACTCGTTTCCATCTATATGTGGTGCTGCTATATGCAGTGGCTTTGACGGTTTCTAGGGGTTACCACCCCAGCAACTTAAAAGATAACCTTATATCACAGTACTGCCCCGTGTTTTCTTCACTAAACGCCCGCCATATCTTGCCCCTTCTGATAGGATCTTGGAATGTTCCACAGCTTACCATAAAGTAAATTTATGGACACAAGAGTACCATTGTAGGTTTGGGGTTGTGTTCTGAGACAGACTCTCGCTGTGTAGCCTAGAGTGACCTCAAATTCCGGAGCCTTCTCTTTCTGCATCTGGAGTGTCCACGGAGTGCTGGGTACACCAGTGTGTGTTGTGAATAGTGTCTGAGGAGGGAAACTGGTCTAGTTGGTGGCCTGCTGGGAGAAAGGCTTTGCATCCCTACCTTTTCTGAGAGAACTTGCTGTAAAGTAAAAAAGCACAGAATAGAAAACCATTTAAAAAGAAGACCAGAGACGTTTGTTTGCTTTTATTTTTAATGAACGGAGAGCATGCGTGAGGTTTTAGTGCAGTTAAGTCATTGGGATGAGAACCAACATGAAATTTTCAAAGTTGGGATCCCGTCTCTTCCTTTGGTAGCAGTTTTTCTTCAAGCTTGAATGTATTTCTCCTTGTCGTTTTGCTTGCTTCAGATTCCTACCAGTGACCTAATCTTTTGTTGTCACTGGTTTGCTAGGTGAGTAGGACGGTAAAGTTTGCAGTTGCTGGAGCAGGCAGGCATATAACTTGTTTGCACATGCTGTGGGAGGAATTTGATTTTCCATAGCCATACATACTCAAAAGCAAGACTAGGAAGTCTCCATTGATGGGAAAGAGGTTTTCCCTACAAGGAAGGAGCAGAAGGGAACCACAGTGGGGTTTTGAGGATTCTGAGGAAGCGTGTTGCTCTGCCAGTTATCAGGCAGAAATGCACCGTCTGCCCTCACAGAGATGGAGAAGCATCATCTGTGTGTTGAGCTAAGATGCCTCTATAAACCTTTGTCCAGAGAGCTTGGGGCTGTATTGAGAGGGGATCAAAGAGCTTGTGAGCAAGAGGAGCTTCCCATCTGAGAAGAGCCTTCATCCAAATGTCACAGAGTACCCTAGGTAGGTGAAAAAAGAAAGTCATTGTAAGTCATAGTTATGAAGTATAATGGCGGTCGGGTACCTGGTGGGCCCATGCCAAGGTGTCCCCCTGAGAAATCACACTGTGCAACAGATCTGGTATAAAGGGGGTTTATTTGGGGGAAGGGAGAGGAGTGAGGGCCTGGAGAAGACGTAGTGGACATAAAACAGGCCCAGAGATGGGAGCAGAGCCTTGAGGACAGAGAAGCAGGGACAGAGGACAGAAAAGGAGATGGAAACAGAAAGTCCGAGCACATAAGGGAACAGAGAGGGAGCTGGGATATCGAGCAGTCTCAGAGATGAGGACATAGTGCAGAGGGCCTTAGCTTAGTTACCATATTTACCACCCAGAGACCCAGGTGGGAGGGGCACAAAACACCCAGGATAGCAGAGGGAACACAGTACTATGCTCTCACAGGGCTGGAGGACAATGACCTTCTACCAGCCAGTGAGGAAAACACAATTTGTGAAGCAATGAGTAGAGTATATGGAAAGGTCTTACCTTAGTAGCAGCGTCAGCTCATGACTATGGTGCTTGGATTCTGCCTAACTGATGTGAAGAGTTAGACCTGAGAGAATCAGTTTCCAGGTAACTATATTTATTATAAGCTCAGGAGTACTTACAGAAACATAAAACACATCCTTTACCAACAAAGTAAATTTACAGTATCTGGCTTATAATCACTGCTTATATGAAACAGGAAAATGAGTTATGAGAAAAATTCAAACCATTAGCAGAAAAAAAAAAACCCACAGGCATTACTGTATTCCATAGTCAAAAAATTTTAATACTGACATGGAAAACATATTTTAAGACTCACATTAAACTTTGAGACATGAAAACTAGGGAAAGTTGGATGTTTACATGAATACTACAGTTTTCAGTACTTAGAGTTAGATTAGTGATTGACTAAATATTGTTAACTTGCCCATTTTCCCCAAAATAATCCATGGTTTCCTGCAACCAAAGCAGGAATCCCAATAAACTTGTTTGGAAATTCATGAAAATGTCTGACTTCACCTTGAGAATAAAAAAGGCTTATATGCATGAAAGTGGCAAAAGTATTTAATCTACTCTGTGCAGTATAAAATTAGTAATTAATGATATAGGATATAGGAATGACACAAATATGCTATATAGACCCCTGAGAACATCTTATGTAGTAAAGGTAGCAATTGCAGTTTAGTGATGAAAGAGTATATCATCCAACAATTTATATTGTGATGTAACTGGTTTATTTCTGGAGAAAGGGTCTTTTCTTCTACCTACATTACAGGAATTGAATATTTAAATATTTCTGAAAGGGAGAAGCCAACTTTCAAGGGCTGGACCAGAATAATGATAAATTCTCTCTGCATGGGAAATAACATCCTAAGTATAATGCAAGGGGATTGTGTACAACAGGTAATCTGTTATCAGTCAGTGTGAATTCTAAGCACAGTGTTAGAAACAACCATTCTGTAACAAAGTTAATGTAATTGTGTGAATCCTGAAAGGAGAGGGTCCGCGGAAAAGCCCTTGGGTAACCCAGGTTCTGCTGCTGCTTTTCATGTTGAAGACAGATATTTTAATGGATTACCAAGAAACGCAGTAGAAAATGAAGTTAGGGTCACATGTGGTGCTCATACATACCTATAGGCAAAACACTCATGCACATAAAATAAATACACAAAGTTTAAAAGTGAAGTTTATACAAGCTTTTATTAATAAGGCCAACAGATGCAGTTATGTCAAATTATGAAGGTTTCTAAAGCTTTAAATGCCTATGTTGCTGAGTATTTCTTTTAGAATTTGTTTTGAAATAAAATTTAGTACATACAGATGTATCACAGTTACCACAGTATAATGTCAGTTGGGAAGTGTGCAGAGAAGCTTAACTGTTAAGGCAGCGCAGAGGTGAGAAGTTGGCATTTCCATCAAAGGCATGTTATGCTGCTATCTTTTAAGTTTTTAAGTTTGAGGCACCAGGCTGGCAAAATGGTTTATTAGGTAAAGGCGCCATGTCAGGAAGCCTGACTACCTAAATTTGTTCCCCAGGACCTACATGGTGCAAGGAGTGAACTGTAAGTGGTTCTCAGACCCCTGCTCGTACACTGTGCCTATGGGAACTCACACATACACACAAGTGCATCAGTCATTCAGTTGCTCAGCCAGCATCAGAGAAGCGTCCTCTGGAGTGTGAGGAAGGGAGATAAACTACAGAGACCAGATAAACTACAGAGACCCATGGCCACATGTTATGCAGAAGTTAGAATGCTTGAAGACTCAGACCAGAATGGTTATCAAAACCTTTAGCCCAGGGAACCCTGCTGAGGCACCAAGCAAACAGGCCTCGAGATCAAATGAACTCACATCTTAAGAACTCACAGAGAGTGGAGCATCATGCCCAGGTCCTGCGTGGTCTGCGCCTGGCCTGTGTATATTCTGGCTCTAGTTTTAGTGCTGGTTGGTTTTTTTAAGTGGAATTTCTGAATATCCAAAGGAGTGGGTCTCTGACTCCTCCTTGTGCCTTTTCCTGCGCTCTTTTCCTTGTTTGTTTGAAGCCAGTTTGTTTCCCAGTGCTAATGGAGAGGGAGTGAGATACAAAAGAGGGGAGGAACTGGAAGGAGTAGAGGGAGGGGAAACCAGAACCAGGATTATTGTTCAGATTACGTGAACAATAATCTAGTAAAGATTTTTTTTAAAGGATGAATGAAAAGAGTTGAATTTCAAGTTACAAATATCATGTCAAAGTGTTTCCCACAAAGTCTTTAACTTATCTTTTTAACTCTTCAGATTATAGTTTGATTACCATATTTCTCTCTTCCTTTCTTCCTTCCACACCCTCCCATAGGTGTGTGCTGTCCCTGCTCTCCTTCAAAGTCACGGTCTCGAGTGTTTTCCCAGTTGTTACTGCATGCACATGTATATACATAAATATGCCTAAATAAAACCTGTACAGTCCCTTATGATAAAGAACAGAAGTGCTACATGCATTTTTATTTTTAGTGTTTATGTTTTTTAAAAATTGTTTATCTTTTTCAGTACTGCTTGAGATTTCAAGAATTTTGAATACCGGTTTAGATATGGAAACGCTGTCTATTTGTGTACGGCTTTGTGAACAAGGAATCAACCCAGAAGCCTTATCATCTGTTATTAAGGAGCTGCGCAAGGGTTCAGAAGCACTCAAGGTTAGATTTGCATGTTAGTTTGTTATAAATAAAAAGACTATATCTAGAAGCAACTAACAAGTTGCGTGAAAAATCTCTTCAATGCTATCAGGAGAAAGTCTCAAGACCAGAAGGTGAATGTTCAGACCAGAAAAATTATTGATACAGCAGATATCGAACTTTCTCACTATTTTTAGAATTTTTCTGCATTGACTAGAATTGAGCCTAGTGCCCAATGTTAAGTTCAAGTTCTAATCCCTGGTACCAATGAATCTAACCATATTTGAAAATAGTATCTGTGTGGTGTCTGATTTTTAAACCCAATATGAAAAAGTAGACCAAATATATTTACAGTAAATATTGATTTAGAGATACAGAAGGGGCTGGGAAGATGGCTTAGTAAAGTCTTTGAGATGCAAACATGGTTTTGATCCCCAGCATCCAATAGGAGTCTGGGTTCAGGAATGTTTCCTCGAGCTGGGGGTGGGGGTGGGGGTAGAGATAGAGTTCTGGGGGCTTGCTGGCCAGTTAGTGTAGACCAGTCAGTACACTCTTCTCTTAAGACCTGGTAAAACCAAGCTGGAAGGTGACTGGAAGACACCCGGTGCTGACTACAGACACATGTGCGCAAACAGAGAATTCCATAACCACGGCTGTGTTGTTGTAAATAAAGAAAAATAAAAAAGTAAAAAGGTAAAAAAGGTAAAAACAAAAACGGGTAATGTTTTCCCTCAGGGTGTTTTTCCCTGCTAGGGTTCCACACCTCACTGCCCCAGATATCTGCTGGATATCTTGGCATAAACTCAGCCCAGCCACACACTTTCTTATACTGAAACTCTTACATAAGAGAACACACAACTCGTGTTTTTACCCTGCTAGGGTTCCACACCTCACTGCCCCAGATATCTGCTGGATATCTTGGCAGAAACATAGCCCAGCCACACACTTTCTTATACTGAGACTCCTACACAAAGGAACACACCACACAATAATCTTTGGTCCAATTGGTAGGATATAATTGCTCAGTTAAACATACAAAGCCCGGTACCATCTATCCCTTGCACCTTTTATTTGCCAGGTCTCCAGCTTCTCCTTCTCCCACAACGACTCCTTGCTTCTCCTCTCTCTCTCTCTTTTCTTTACTCACTCTCCCAAATATATCAACTCTTTTATGCTTTAGTTTCTCCTTCTCTTACAACGACTCCTAGCTTCTCCTCTCTCTCCATCTCCTGTCTCTTCTAACCCTTCTCAGTTCCCCATCGTTTCTCAACCTATTTTCTTTACTCACTCTCCCAAATATATCAACTCTTTTATGCTTTAGTTTCTCTTTCTCTTACAACGACTCCTAGCTTCTCCTCTCTCTCCATCTCTTGTCTCTTCTAACCCTTCTCAGTTCCCCATCTTGTTCTCTCAACCGTTTGGGAGAGTGAGTAAAGAAAAGAGAGAGAGAGAGAGGAGAAGCAAGGAGTCGTTGTGGGAGAAGGAGAAGCTGGAGACCTGGCAAATAAAAGGTGCAAGGGATAGATGGTACCGGGCTTTGTATGTTTAACTGAGCAATTATATCCTACCAATTGGACCAAAGATTATTGTGTGGTGTGTTCCTTTGTGTAAGAGTCTCAGTATAAGAAAGTGTGTGGCTGGGCTGAGTTTCTGCCCAAGATATCCAGCAGATATCTGGGGCAGTGAGGTGTGGAACCCTAGCAGGGTAAAAACACCAGTTGTATGCTCGTTTGTGTAAGAGTCTCAGTATAAGAAAGTGTGTGGTTGGGTTGAGTTTATGCAAGATATCCAGCAGATATCTGGGGCAGTGAGGTGTGGAACCCTAGCAGGGAAAAACACCCTGAGGGAAAACATTCCCCGTTTTCGTTTTTACTTTTATTTTTACTTTTTTATTTATTTACAACAACACGGCTGTCACTGCCAGCACTGTAGGAATCCCTCTTCCTCCACAGTCACCCTTCTCACTTCCCTCCCAGCATCCTGAGTTCTAAAGTAGACATTCATCAGTCTCACTAACTGAACCAGACGTCTAACTGCTTTAACTTTAACAAGTTTACGCTTCATTTAAACAGAATCCTACACTTTCCACTGGGTTCTTCCCTTTCCTGTTAGGTCTACGGTGTTCATTTACGTTGAACACCACTGTCACGTGTCCTTTCATGCAAATGCATTTCCTTCCACAAATACACAGCATTGTACCTCTCTGTGCAGAGTGGGTGCTGAGTTGGGCTACTGCGAGCCTTATTTAGCATTATTGTAGCTCCTGTCTCTTCATGCTTATGTGTGCAGTGTTTAGCCATGGACCTAGCATAAGACGCCTGGGCTGTGGGATGCGTGTTACCATCCTGACAGATCGTCTGGCCAAGCTCTCCCAGAGCAGTTGTCTTTATTTGTCCCTCACCACCTCACACCTTTGCCTTTGCTTCATGTTTGTCAGCGGTCATCCCTGAGAGCCTTAATTTCAGCCATTTCTCGTTAAGGAGCATGGATGGGACCTTTTTTTTAATTGCACTTCTGAGTATTTCATACAGTTTTGCCCAGCCTTTTTTAAAATTTACTTGCCTTCTTTGTCATCTTTTTAAAAACTCAGTTTATAGCTGTCACAGCAGGATGTAAAAAAACTCTGAAGTAAGTGGGAGGTAGTTAAATGAGTACTCCCTGGTACTAGAGAGCCATAGGCTCGGGTTGTGTTGGCCTTACTTCCTCCAGTCATGCCGTGACACTGAAGCTGCTTTTAATGCAGTTCAGCCACTGATGGTTAAGTGGTAGGCTGGAGTTCTAACTCGCGCTGCCTGACAAAGACTGTGTGAGCCAGCTTTTTAAATGTTTTCTTTTTCGAGACAGTCTCCATATGTATCCCTAGCTGGCCTCAAATTGATGGAGATCAGCCTGCCTCTACCTCCAGAGTGCCACCAGACCTGGTGTCTTCTTAGGGCTTTACTGCTGTCACAGACTCGTGAAGAGACACCATGACCAAGACAAGTCTTATAAAGGACAACATTTAATTGGGGCTGGCTTACAGGTTCATTATCATCAAGGTGGGAGCATGGCAGCATTCAGGCAGGCAGAGCTGAAAGTTCTACATCTTCATCTGAAGGCTGCTAGTGGAAGTCTCATGGTCAGCCAGGACGAGGGTCTTAAAGTCCATGCTCACAGCTACCCACCCACTTCAACAAGGCCACACCTCCAAATAGTGCCACTCCCTGGACCAAGCATATTTAAACCATGACACCTGGTAACAATTTTCAAACTATATTCTTACTCTTGTGTGGTAAGTCTGGAGGGGAAAAAGAAACTAATTCAGGACTGGTTGTGCGCTGATGATTCTAAGGAAAGCAAGGTCAGTTCTGTTGCTTGTAAAGGAAAAGTTTAGGTTTATTTGCATTATTTATGATTTTCCCGATATTTTATTGTATTTTCTTAAAATAGCTAAAAAAAATTTAAACTAGGAAATAGAAATAGAAGTACATTAAAAATTCAGCATGTGTTTCTAAGATAAAATTGACCATTTTCATATTGGCATTAGGAAATTATAGTAAGTCTTCATTTTGTTCCTGTGTTTTGAAGCAGGATTTCTCCCCATGGAGTTCAAGGTTGGTTAGCTCCAGCTCTTTGGGGCTTAGCCTCCCAAGTGCTGCGCTTCCCAGCAGATAGATGCTGATGCTTGGTCTTTCAAGTCATCCTAGAAAGCATATCAGATCAGTTTTTGGTGACTCAGACACACCTGGGAGGTGAGGTCACCCAATCTGGGAAAGAAAACCACACTGCACTTTCTCACTCCTGCAAATCCTAGTCTGTGGTAGTGCATGTATGAACAGCTGGAAGGGATACTCTATGCCACTTAGAAAGGAGACCAAGAAAGGGCCATCCTGGGTGATAAGGAAGAACAAAAATGCCAGCAAAGGAAAGGAGTCACAAAAGAAAATACAGAGTTCATTGTTTCTCTAGTTTTACCTGTCATGCTATCCCCCTCCTTGTGTGGGTCTGCGTCTGCAAAAGTACATAAAAATGTAATTGGTAGTGAAGTGTAAAACACTAATTGAAGTTTCATGGCTTCAGAAAGGATATTCTCACTGTATCAGTGAAATATATGGAGTTTGGGACTGGGAGTACAGGTGCGATGTCTCTACTGCTGAGTTCATTGCAATAAAATTATGTATATTTTTAAGTGAATACCATAAATACCTTTTAGCAAAATTAAAAAAGAAATAAAAAGGAAGAAAAATTACAAATATGTTCACTGTTTCTCTATTGCTGGTATTCTTTATTTGTAGCTTAATAGGTCTTTCTCATTTTTAATTCTGTCTTTGCACTACAATAAAACAAACTAATGAAGACCTTGGAAAACAAGTTCTGTGTTAACTGTTAAAGAAGTAGTACATTTTACGTGATCTCTGTTATATAAATGACCTTTTCTGTTTGTAATCTAGCAGTGAATTTAAAACATCTTGATACTACCAACAAAAAATAAAAGTCATTGTATTTTTCCAATAAAACTACTTGAGTTGTGTTGTGGAATAGCTAGCTTTTGTTAAATATGGTATAGTATTGATCAGTTTACCTCCATTGGTTGTCTTAACCATGGATCTTAAATAATGGCTCTTGCACTCTTGTTCTAGGCTGCTGAAAACACAAGCTGACGTCCAGAGAATTCCTGATGAGATGTCAAGCTCATAAGAACATTCGAAGATTCCATTGTAGTCAAGATACAAAATGACAATGATGCATGCTGCCTAGAAAATGTTTTCTTTTCAAAAGAATTATAAAACCACAGCTGAGCGGGAAGTGGCTTGAGAAAGAACTAGCACGTATGTTGACACCATGTCTTCATGTTGTTAACGGCCCCAGCTCCACGGTGCTGCCGGGCTCTTATTTATGTAGTCCTTATTCATAGCTCCGCTAGCTGGGATTTTCTAAACAGCATCTACTGGATACGCACAGCTGCTGTGCCTGGGTGACGTCAGCAGGTCGCATCAGAGGTGACACGCAGTAGTTAGGACTTGTTGACATTTCATTATAAACCTTACATTTGGATTGTTTAAGCATAAAAACTGGCTGGATGTTCCATTGAGCTGCAGGTCGATGGAATTTGAGCTGCCTGCCATTTGTGGAGTTTGCTTTTCTATGTTTCATATCTTGTTTTTAAAAATAGATCAGAAACACGGCCTCTAATCGTCTCCTTACCAGAATATCTGGTTCTTTGCGCAGGGTTTTGGCAGTTAAAGCTGTAAAGAAGATCATTTGAATGTTGCCTAAAGCTTAGAACTTTTTGAAACTTGGAATTTTAAAAAGGAATGCCAGGGCTTAAACCATTTAAATCTAATAAGAGCAGCTGAAAATGCTTTTCTTTGTAAATTTTATACCCAAATAAAGATCTACAAAATAATGTATAAAGTGAAAACAACAAATGTGCAAAATTCCTTTTTAATTTTATTGCATAAAAACAATAAACTTACTAGTGAATCTTGAGTGGCTGTTAAGTCACTACATAGGTGGTGTATTTCAACAGATTAATTCAGATTTTCTGAAGAAGTAGGATTTCCAATTGCTCAACAAAAACTAATGAAATATATACCAGTGATTTTAAGTATTATTTGCAGAAAAATTTTCTGTCATTTTTATCATTAAAACTTTAACTCATCAAAATGATGGTCAAAGATAAATTCAAAACTGTTACAATGGTATTGGTTCTGTTCTGTTACAAAATCTCACTGGAATATTTTCACAAGCTTAATATGTATTCTGAATTTTTTGATTCTTAAATGTTAAGTTTGATTCCATGCCAAACCTTTTTTTATTTCAAACAAGCAAAGGTGGTTTTCACACCGTTTAGTAATTAAGTAGCTATTTCCTCTGTGCTCTTAAATTAACCTGAGCTACAGGAGCCCTGCCCTCAGAAAGGCTGAGGCCGGGGAGTTGCAGCTCCCAGGCCGGCTTGAGCTACTCAGTCAGCACAGGGAGACCTGAGCTCAACCAAGTCTCGCCTTGTCACTGTTTTGGTTTTTAAGTATGACATCTTTCCTAAGTAAACTGACAGGCGTCTCTTCTAAGTTGGGAGACAGTAAGAACTTGTAAGAATCATTTGATTAGTGATATGCAGATATTGTGTATTATTTTTTAAATCAAAAAGTACTTTCTCATATTTCACAATTTGTATGTATGTACTTCTAGACCACAGAGTTGGTAATTTTATTTATGACTTTGTAGATTAAGTTATGTGTGAAACAAAGTAGGAAATATATTGAGGAAGGATTATGTTTATAGAGAACTTCCTTATTGTGTCACATTTTTAAATGTAAACATTTTAATGAGTACGTAAATAATATTTAATAAACCAGAGATACATGTTTGTTGACAGTGACAAAAATAAAATTATTTTGTGTTATTGGCATGTCCTTTTGATATTCTGTATAGTTCTGTGAGTTCAGTTCTGTTTTTGAAGGTAGTCTAAATATTAAGGGATTTACTGTGTATGACAATGTTAAGATGGCTATATGCGGTGCTGGAGAGATGGCTTAGGGGTTAAGAGGACTGGCTTCTCTTCCAGAGGTCATGAGTTCAATTCCCAGCAACCACATGGTGGCTCACAGCCATCTATAATTGGATCCAAAACCCTTTTCTGGTGTCAGTGACAGTGTGTTCATTTACATAAAATAAATAAATAAATCTTTTTAAAAAAATGGCTATATAATATGCATTATATAATTACATCTTAACCTTTGAGGAGGGGTAGAATTCATTTTTTCTGATAGAGGAGATAATTATATTAGCATCGATTTGGCTAATTTATTTAAATTGACAATTCAATAAATGTAAAATTATCTTTTTTTCTGTATCTTTATGTGGAAAGTCATAAAATTTATTTGCATGTTCAAATATATGTGAACATTTCCCAATAACTGAACCAAATATGTTTTAAACATTTAATTAAGAACTCCATTCCTTGTCTCATTAACCACTTCATATTGTTAGTGAAAGATAATGTAAAATGTGTGGGTTTAGTGATTTAAATTGAGCAGCTTCACGACATGAAGAGCCTGCCATTGTTTTGTAACTCTCACCATATTGAGAACTTTGTCATCACCTCAGACTGAAACAGCATGCTAGGTAGTGATTCCCCATCCCCTCCTAACCCAGCCATTTTTCTGCATTCTGTCCATTAACGTAGTCCTAGGCCTCTTCTCTTAAGTTGAGTCACAGAATATCCGTCCATTGTTGTGTCTTATTTCACACACCATAATGTCTCTAAGGGTCATCCACGTCATAGCATCACTTGTCAACTCTGAATATCCATTGTAATGAAGGTCTGGACTGTGTTTGTGAATGATGCTGTGAAAACTGATGAGAAAGTGTCTGGTAGATTCTTCCCTCTGGGCATATATGACAAAATGGAAGGACTGATTAAATTAAGGACAGACCAGAGAGAATGTTATGATAGCAACATAGGCCTAAGTGCTCAACTCAGGATAATAGATCCCAGAATCGTTAGGAAAAGAGATGGAATTTAGTGGGGGGTCACTATTGTGACTGGCAGTTTCTGAACCTAGGACACCAAATGAAAATCAAATTTCCTTAAACACCTTTAAGGAAAGATCTTAGCATATGTGTTAAGCTTTATCCTTGCTGACCCCCTGAAGGCCCTGGACTGTGTCTGGTTTCCATTGTACCGTTTATGGTATTTGCAGGTATAGAATTTAGTGATCGTTAATTCCCTTCTGCCTCTGTTCGCAAAAACAATGCAGATGTCGGGATTTTGCTTTATTTTGTTCATTCATGTTGTTCTCGTATATTGATAGAGCAGTACGTAACACAGAGTACGTACTCGGTAAATGTCAGACTGAATAGATAAGATGGACATCTAAAACTGAGTCCACCGTTTACATCAATTTTTTTAATGTACAGAGAAATTGCTCCCTACAAAGCGCTCGCCTCGGTGTTATAACACATGTAGTTAAATTCTTAGCCTCCCAGTACCTGCAAGAGTAGCATCTCCAGCCCGGGATGCATAACAACTTCTATGAGACAAGGCGTTAGCTTGACAGGAAGCTAAAATACAGACTAAGAGTTGATACGCTGGCTGGAGAGCCCGTAGACCTCTGAGCTCTCACTTGATAGCCAGCCCTCTTGTGACTGAGGAATGATGGGCAATGGAAGGCGCCCTGGGCAGGGTGCCCGAGCTGAGCTGTAGTTCATGTACAGAAGGAGGTCACGCAGATGGGGGCTGACCTCTCAGATGCCTCTAATGAGCCTGCCGTGGTGGCCGCCTGATGCGTTTCTGTAGCATCTCAGAACATCCCTGCTTCTGCCTTTTAGGCTAACAGAGAAAAGCTGCACCTGGGGGTGCAAGTCTACATTCTGCCACTTGAGAGACTGAAGCAAGAGGATGGCAAGTTTCAGTCCCCTCTAAGAAATTTAGCAAGGCCCTGTCTCAAAATTTAAAAAGAAAAAGGACATTGGTTATTTCTACGGTCAGGACCTATGTTTCATACCCAGTACTGCCTGACCTCAAAACACGTTAGTGTAGGTAATGAACTGACCTTGATAACAACAAAACTGAAATGTATTGTTGAATATGGATTTAAAGTGTTGATTAAAAGGGGGCAACTCACGGCCTCAAATGGCAACCTCATTGTGTTAAACGACAATGCCCGTGAGAACAGAGCAGAACATTGAGGTAGCTTGTGAGTGGAAACATGGAAATGCTGGTGTTGAAAGCAGTTCACATTACTGTGCATAACCACTAAAAACCAATAAATCAGATATTATGAAGGTTTATATCACAAGCCTTTATGGAGGTCTTTCTGATAATTATACTTTCAGGAAGTAATACTTGAAAACTTTCACCTGTTAAATATTTTAGAGGTGTGCTTCTCTACTCTCCTACCAGCAAATGGCCTCTTTTTATTGTCACAGTTATGACTTACACCTGAATTTGCTGAACATGATTCATTGGTATATCCTAGTAATGTAAACAGATGGAAACATCTGACTTAGTCTAAATACCCAGCGATACCGGTCTAAAATGGCATCTGCTTTATTGTCATGCCATTGGGCAAGAAACAGCTACCTGACTGCTTTGCAATGGGACATAATCTCGGGTTTCTTTAATTCTAATCTCTATGGGTTAATCAGAATATCTGATTTATCTCCAGGAAAAACAAGAGCAGTAGTGGTAACTAGCTTGTTTGTGAAGAGCGCACAGGGCATTTTGAACGGTAGAGACCCACAGTTCAGAGGGTGGTGAGATAGATACTCCTGTAACCCCATATAAGGGCTGGGGATGAGCAGAGCTGGGATTGGGAGCCTCCTGGCCAGCCTGCCTAGCCTTAAGGGGACTCCTCGGGGGAAGATGAAGTCTCAGGAAATATAGAGGCTTACATCTGATGTCATCTGGCCCCAAATCCATGGGTACAGGCAAGGCTACCCAGATACATGTGTGCACACGTGCACCAAAACATGGACAGTGCAGAACCAAGTTGTGTCTCTGTTATCAGAAGGATGAAAAGAAGATTGCACAGAAGTTAATTTCGTTAGGAATTGTTTTAGGTGCCACATTCCCTTGCCGCCATCTTTGGTGCCCTGTCTACAAATGTCACAAAGGATGGTCTCATTTATGCTGGTCTGGTTTTAGGGTCACAAAAAGTGTAATGTGAGTATTCTTTCAAAGTCTGTAGGATGCATGTAACATGCAGCTTACAGTGTTGACAGTTAATTGGAGATGATAAGTCTCTGTTAAATCCATAGCATGACACCTGCCACATTTTAGGAACTAAATGGGGGAAGTCTAGGTTGTGTGTGACTGGAACTAGTTTAGCAACTCAGTTGCAGGAGCGGCCTAGTGATTTAGTGGAACAGCCTGTGCACATTTCCCTCCATGCAGTCAGACCTGTTTCCGGAGCTCCAATTTTATAGGTAGGATCTTTTTCACAAACACACAAAATGAATTTAAATGTAAGCATATGCTGTGTTGGTACAGTGAAGACTGAGACACCATACTAATAAAAATGGGAGATTAATATGTAGCCAAGTTTTAGTGTCGAGGCTTGCATTGCTAATTAGAGCGAGGGGCCCGTGGGGATGAGAATGTGTTGAGAGAAAAAATAAAGATTATGAATAAATTTTAAGTCTCTTTTCCACATAAAAAGAGCCCATTGTTCTCAGTTGCCTCTGATGGACCCAACGGGAATATCAGTGATCTTTGTTCTTGTTGAACACGGAGAGCCATCATGTAAAAGAGGAGCAAACAGCTGCTAAATGAAAGCTTCCTCGGAAGTCTAGTGATACAGCGTTGAGCGAGAGGAAGGGTGGCCAGGGAGAGCGCTCGAAGTTTCATTTGGGCTCTTGGATAAACATCTCAGCTTTCGTCTGCTTTACCTAATAGAAATAGGAAGGGCTTTGCCAATCAAGACAAAGTTAAGAAAGCAAGAAGAGGTAGGAAAGAGAGACTTTGACTCACACACTAAAGAGCTTTAACGTCCCCCAGAATGCTCAGGACTGAGGTTCTTTACCGCTGCACTTCCTGGGCTAGGCCCTTAGGCTCGCCTCCTAGTGGAAGCCGCTGTGGACCTAGCCAGGCAAGGTGACAACCATTAGCATGACTTCAGTACAAAAATGTCGATGTGATACTATGACCCGTGACACTTTGATCAGTTCGGAAAGCTTTGAGAATATGTGTGGGATTTTTAGCAGTTAACATGGATGCCTGGGTAGCCCAAAATGGGAAAGTATGTGGCAGATGGTGCTGTCTCATCTGGGATTTCTAAAGTCCTGTCTCCTCTCCCCTCCCCCCCCCTCTCTCTCAAGCTTTGCTGTTATACATATGTGGCCCACAGTTCATACTAAGATGATTCCCATCAGACACTTCTCACTGGGGAAAGGGACATCCAAGTCCATGGACCTCAACTCAGCTGGACCTAGCTCTCCTGAGCCATCCATTCTACGGTCAGCCTGACTCATGATCCCCGAATAATACAAGCTAGATAGAGCACTGTTCTTCTCTTCATACAAACTAGATAGTTTTTCTTCCCACTTCAGATGCAGTCCTGCTGCTTTCTGTTTAGCCCACTTCCTGCAGTTCTTGCACTACTCGTTCCTCACAGGCTGGCCAGGTACGTAGATTCTAGACAAATACCCTGCTCAGGAAATAAGGCAGGTGGGAACAAAGTGCTCTTACCATAATGCTTCTAGGAAATCAACCGGAGTGGTCTTTTCTTATATTAACCTAATGCATCTAATTTAGTAGAGTGGTTAAATTATCAAGTCCCATCACCAGAACTGGGATGATTTTTCTAACAATTGTCACTCAGAAAAATTACAGTTTTATTCTATAAGAACTGAAGCATATATGTAAGCTATAATAAAGCAAATGTGATTGTCTATAGCTTTCATCAACTAAACAAACTGAGCTGGGCATGGTGGAGTTTATTTGTAATCCCAGTACTTGGAAGGTAGAGGCAAGAGGATCAGAAGTTCAGGGTTATCTTGGGTACAAAGTTCAAGACCAGCCTAGGGTACGTGAGACTGCTCCAGTCATGTTTAGATCAATGGGAACACTTCTGAAAAATCAGTCATTTTACCTTAAAGGTGACCTCCTCTCAAGGAGAATTTTGTTTTTGATCCTTAAGGTTCTGGCACATACCATATGCATAATATGTATTAATGTTTACTAATATCAGATGTGGGGTTAGCGGTACTAAATGGGGCAATGATGTTCCCATGAATTGTTCCTGCTGCTGTTATTGATAATATGTTTTCAATCTGATTGGGACAGACACATTGTTAGCTGATGTTGCTGTTTTTTAAAGAATTATTTACTTATTTTAGGTATATGGGTACATTGTAGCTGTCTTCACACACACCAGAAGAGGGCATCAGATCCCGTTACAGATAGTTGTGAGCCACCATGTGGTTGCCGGAAATTGAACTCAGGACCTCTGGAAGAACAGTCAGTGCTCTTAACTGCTGAGCCATCTCTCCAGCCCTTATTTTAAGTTTTTGTTTCTTTATGTTGATGCAACTCTTTACTTTCTAGTCACACAGACTTGGGAAACTGAAAGTGTACCTCCCAAAAGGTTTATATGGTGGACACAAGATAATTGTATCCTCTGCGTTTTCCATTGAGTAGTTATAAGCTTCAAGACTGGTGTCTAGTGACTACTATAGGGTAAATGCCCTGTGTGTGTGTGTGTGTGTGTGTGTGTGTGTGTGTGTGTGTGTGTGTGAATGGATTGAACACTTTTCTTTTTTCTTTTTTTAATATCAGAACATTCCATAAGTCACGGTCGGTATGTGCAGGAGGCAATGAAATAAGCAATACTTTAGCACTTGCTACACATTAGGTACCAGGGTGAATGCCAACATCCATTCTTCAACACTTTTTAATACTACAGTTTTTATATCCTGTGAAATAATACTAATACAATTTTACAGATAAACTAAGACTCAGATACATCATGGAATAAATACATGCACAAGTTCTTTATTTTGGAATATCTTTTGTAAGAAAAAAATACCACACTTAGCTTATGAGTTAGACTGCTGACTGCCATCGCTGGTCCTCTTCTGAGGGACAGAAGTGGTGGAATTTGTTTTGGGGAAGTGAATACAATGTTTGTGCAGCAAACAACCATGAAACAGTCTCCCACCACTGCACTGGGCAAGCATGTTTTCTGAGCAGACCACTAAAGAGAATGTCTCCAAGACAAAAGTGGGCAAGCTTTCTATCAGCTTTTGTTCTAGGGTTTCTATTGCTACATTGAAACACCATGGCCAAAACGCAAGTTGGGGAAGAAAGGTTTATTTGGCTTATGCTTCCACAGCCCTGTTCACCATGGAAGGAAGTCAGGACTGAAATACAAACAGGGCAAGAGGTGATAGAGAGGCCTGGAGGGGTGTGGTTTACTGACTCGATCCCCATGGCTTGCTCAGCCTGCTTTCTTAGAGAACCCAGGACCACCATCCCAAGGATGGCACCACTCACCATGGGCTAGGCCAGTCAGTCGCTAATTAAGAAAATGTCCTACAGGCTTGCCTATGGCCCAATATTAGGAAGACATTTTCTTCATGGAGGCTCCCTTCTCTCAGATGATTCTAGCTTGTATCAAGTTAGCATAGAACTATTGATCACAGTTGATCCCTTGTGAACCTGGTACACAAACACATCACAGTTAAACTACCACCTTTCCTTTCTCAGTCGTCCCTCAAAATCTCACGTTAAAAGTGCAAATAACTTTTAAAATCCCACAGTCTTCACCAATTTAAAAGTTCAGTCCTTTAAAATATCCAGTGTCTTAAAAAGCAAAAGCATAATCTCTTTTTAACGTTCAAAATTTCTCAACTGTGGGCTCCCATAAAAATCAATATTAAATTATTTCAAGAGGGAAGAACCAGGGAATAGTCATAATCATATTAAAGCAAAGCCAAACGTGTAAATAACGCTGTGTTCATTTTCTGGGAGACTCGTGATCTCCTGGGCCCTTTCAGTGGTCTTGGGTCACTTCTCCAGCTCTGTTCTCGGCAGCACATGGCTTGCCTTCTACATTCTGGCAGACTCCACCACTACTGCCATTCTTGGTGGTCATCTCATGGTCCTGAAATCTCCAAAATGCTGGTGTCTTCTGCTGCAACTGGGCAACGCTTCCACCAACAGCTTATCCCAGGTTCTCTTCATGGAGCCCGGACTCAACTTCTCTTCATGACCCCTTCAGTCCTGGGCCTTCAACTCTGAAGCTATACCTTCACTAATGACCTCTTCTGGCCTCTCTCAATACCAAGCTTAGCTGCTGTCCACAGTCCCTTCACGCCTTCAAAACCACCTGGTGGCTCTCACCCTACCAAGCTCTGCTGCCAGGACAAGGAACAACCCTGGCCACCTCTGTAACGCAGCTTTTGTGAGCTGACTCTCAAGAAACACTTCCCAGATTTCACCTCAGTGATGCTGGTCTCTTCTTAATCACCACTAATTTCTCAGTGCCAGCTAACCAGCATCAGTTGTTCCAGTAAAGCAAATGGCACTGGTCTTGTGTTACTCGTGGCTATTTCTTCAGCCACAGCTAACCAGAACAACACAATCATAATTCAAAATTAACAAATGGTCTTTACGCTTCCCTCTAGAACTCCACGAGCCAGGTTCCGTTGTCTGCATTGCCCTCAACATTATGATCTTCCAAGCTCCTCGAGAAGAGCTCACTAATCTCTTAACCCTCAATGGCTTTTCTAGCCCCAAGTGCCAAAGTTCTTCCACAGTTCTCTTAAAAGAAACGTGATCAGGTCAGTCACAGCAATACCCCATGGCTGGTACCGTCTTGTCTTAGGGGTTCTTTTGCTGTGATGAAGCGTGACTGAAAAGCAAGATGGGAGTAAAGAGTTTGTTTGGTTTGCACTTCCACAGCACCGTTCACCATGAAAGGAAGTCAGGACTGTAACACAAGCAGGGCAGGAACCTTGAGGCAGGAGCCATGGAGGCCATGGAGCCATGCTGCTGGCTCACTGTCTTATTCCCCATGGCTTACTCAGCCTGACTTCTTAGAGAACCCAAGGATGGCACAACCCGCAATGGACCACCCTCCATCAATCACTAATGTCCTAGTAGGCTTGCCTGCAGCCTGATCTTAAAGGGATTTTCTGAATTGAGGTTCCCTCCTCCCTGATGACTTTAGCTGGTGTCAAGTTGACAGTGATATCCAGCACAGTCTCCACTGGAGAACTGGGGATTCCCTAGCTGGGGAATTCTGAGCTCTTCTATAACTTGTAACAACTGCAAAAATCTCAGGGTTGGTTTTAACCATTTCTAATGGACTGGAAGATGAAAGGAACAATGTAGCCAAGAAGCTGGTGATGTTGGCTGGGCTGTGATGCCATGCTTTGCCTCTGATCCAGGAGGCTCAGTTTCCATCAGCCTCTGAAGATGTGGGGTCCACAGCTGTAATGTCTTAGCTTCCAAGGAAGGGAAATCTTAGACTGTTTTCAGTTCCTGAAAAGACCCTCTGTCTTTGGGAAGTTTTTTCTTACCATCCCACTTTACAGTAGTATGTCTAAGAACTTTGGCAAAAAACACAGCTCCATGAGTAACGTAAGTATTTGTAAGTATTTTATTGTTTCACACTTGATTATATTCCCACAGGGGATATATTTGTGTTTCTCTAGAAACACTGAACATTTTTTTTTCCTGGAAATAGAAATCAGCTCTAATTTCATTAATTCAACAAAAATATACTCACTGTATATTAAGTGTAAGACATCATCAGAATATTTATGTAATTACTTCTTTAAATGGTGTGTACACTTCTTAAGCATGAACGTAATATCTAATATTTATTTTTTATCCTTAATAGTCGTTTTCAAGGCAAGTCAACAAATACTTATTTACATCTGCCGTTTGCAGATGGTATGTTAATTGCTGGGTATATAAATGAATAAGACGGACTTCCTACTTAGAAAGAACGCATGAAGAGAATTCATGCGGTCTGAGGAGGAAGAACAAGAATAGAAGGAAGGATTGACTGGATAGAAATATGGAGAATGGCCTTTGTCAGGCCCTCATTGCTC
This sequence comes from Rattus rattus, assembly GCF_011064425.1. NCBI lineage: Eukaryota > Metazoa > Chordata > Mammalia > Rodentia > Muridae > Rattus > Rattus rattus. Next base: position 25,487,911 of record NC_046165.1, read on the forward strand.
GGATATTTATTTCTTTTATATTTTCAGCATTATATAATACACAGTAGACACTTTTTAAAAGGTGATTAGGGTGGATGGGTAATTCAAATTAAAAAGCTGGTCAGATCCCAGCTATGAAACTTATGCATATACTCTAAGATGGCCATAAGACTTGCTTCTCATGTTTTCTGCATTAGAAACAATTGCTATTGAGCTCTGACTCTATGTCAGATATGCCCAACAAGTGTGTTCAAGTAAACGACGGTATCGTCAGCGTCAGCACACGGCATAGCATCATACCACAGGCAAGGAATATACAGTGTGGGGGATGGGGAGATGGCTCAGGGGGGAAAGCACTTGCTGTGCGAAATATGAGGACTTGAACTTGACATCCAACACTAACAATAGAAGGCTGATTGCGAGAGCAAGAGCCGTTAATCCTAGAGCTGATGAGGCTGAGTTAGGAGAATTCTTAGGGTTCCCTGGCCAGATGACTTGGCTTTCCAGCTGAATTGGTAGGCTCCAGGTTCAGCAAGAGAAGTAAGATGGAACTGCATAAAGGAAGCCATTCAACATTGACCTTTAGCCTCTATGTGCTGTGTACACACCAGTACAAATACACACTTTTAAATAAAAAATATGTTCAATATATGTCTCTCACCTTATGATGCTCACAGTCAAGTAAGACAGATGTGTTGAAATATTTCAAAATGGGCCAGATGGTATAAAAGAAAAGGAAATTGAGTTTCAATTAACAAACTGAGAATTCATGCCACTAGGGACCAAGGGGGGGTCTGGCAAGTGAATTGCAGCTGAGCTCGCATCCAGAGAATGTCTACAGGCAGAAAGATGGAAGACGCAACGAGGGTTCCTTTGGTGCCCTTCAAAAATACGAAGCATCTACTGGGGCAAACTTAGTACAGAGGAAAGGTAAAGAAGAGGAGACGGGGAAAGGAAAGGAGGCAGCAGTGTTGGGAAAGGAAAGGTGGCAGCAGTGTTGTTTTTGCTGTTTATGCTGCTTTAATCTAAACGGGGGAGCCTCTATTTAAAAAAAAAAAAAAAACCATTTATTCTCTGGCTGCCTGTAAGTCTTTCCACCTTGGGTAAGAGCGCATGCGTGCGTGCGTGCGTGCGTGCGTGCGTGCGTGCGTGCGTGCGTGCGTGCGTGTACATGGTCAGAGGGAAATGCATGGAGGTTCTTCCGTCATGGGTCCCAGGGATGGTACTCAGGTAGTCAGGCTTGAGTAGCAAGTGTACGAGTATGCTGATCTGTGTCCGAAAGCCAAGATCCTATAATTTTACCACCATCATCATTTGAGACAGGATCTCGGTATGTAGCTCTGGCTAGCCCCGAATTAGCTATAGATCAGGCTGTTCTCCCAAGTACTAAGATTTAATTTTTAAACAGTAAGTCTAGCAAAGAACAAAGTGAGGAGGGTCTCAAATGCCAACTTAGTGGCATGAACTTTAGTCTGTGGACAGGGGCTACGACTGTGGGAAGGAGGAGGATTCTTGGCAGGTCTGGGAAGGACAGACAGAAGGGGAAAGATAGTGTCGGGGAGAGCCTCCAGGGCAAAGAAGGATAGGAAGAAAAGAGGTGGAGATGAACAAAGAGAACAAAGACATGAGATGAGGTTGGAGAAGAATCAGCAGAACTCCGTGGCTGACGTGATGTGGCTGATGCTTGGGAAGAGGACTCTGAGAGAGTCCGGAGGGTATAAAATGTGTGTGTGTGTGTGTGTGTGTGTGTGTGTGTGTGTGTGTGTGTGTGTGTGTGTGTGTATTTTCCCAAGGGCTAGGAGTTCCAGGCCAGCTTGGTCTACATGGAACAAGTTCCAAGCCATCCAGGGATACACAGTAATACTCTGTCTCAATATATATATCATATGAAATGATATATGTGTAATATATCACGAAATGATATACGTAATATGCCACAATGTGATATATATATATATATATACAATGTATAGCAATTATAAAAAAGAGAACATGAATTTGAGATAGAGACGTGGAAGAGAAGACACTGGAGGAGTTAAGAGGAGGGGGAAAAATCACAGTAACCACCAACCAAAGAACATACACGGGCTGGACCTAGGCCTCCCCACACATAAGTCGCAGACGTGCAGCTTGACCATCATGTGGGTCCTGAACAGCTGGATCAGGGGCTGTCCCAAAAACTATTGCCTGTCTGTGGGATATGTACTTCTAGCTGGGCTGCCTTGTGTGGCCTCCGTGGGAGAGGAAGTGCCTAGCCTAGCAGGGCCTTGAAGTGCTAGGGTGGAGGATACTAAGGGGGGACCAGTACCTGCTCAGAGAAGGGGAGGTGGGAGAGGGGAAGGGTTGTGGGAGGGAATGACTAGGAGGGGGGCAGTGAGCAGGAAGTAAAATGAATAAGTAAAAAACTAATAAGATTTTAAAAAATTAGATAAGTGGTCACTACTGTATTTTTCATTTTATTCTTTTCTTATTTAACATGTATGGTATAACTTACATTATTTTATCCTGCTGACCACTAGGGCCCAGGCAACCACCCAGAAAGCTCATGCCTTGGGAACATCGACTCTCCTTCTGTTTCCATCAACTACCTATAGCCTTTCATCTAGGGGTGAGGCCTGTGCTCTTCCCCCACCCGTGTTGGAAGGTTGACTGGCATGGTCTTGTGCAGGTTCTGGGCAGGCAGCCATGTTGTTGACAGGTCCCTGCATGTCCAGAAGACACTATTTTGCAGATGTCCTCCTGATCCTCCTCTGGCTCTTAGGATCGTTCTATCGCCTCTCTCACAGTGTGAGCCCTGAGTGCAGAAGTGGTAGTATAGCTATAATGCCATTTGAAAATAGGCCACCTAGTGTCACTTACTTAGTCCCTGTGCTTTGACCAGCCACGGATCTCTACGATGGTTCCGGTTGGCTGCAAAGTGAAATGTGTTTGACCGGTGGTTACAATTCCTATTCGTAAGTATAAGGGGAAAGCATCTATTTTCTAAAGTTTTATTTTATTTACGCGTACATCTATTTATTTATGTGTGCCATGTGTGTAAGGGTGACAAGAGAGAACAGAAGAAGGCATCAGGTCCCTTCCAGTTGGAGTTACAAGTTACAAGCTGACAGTCAGTGCTGGAACCCATGGGTCTTTTGGAAGAGCACAGAGCTCTTAACCAATGAGCCATCGCTCCAGTCCCAACGATAACTATTTAAAAGGCAGTCGGATACTGTATCAGGTTAGGGAAGTAGAGATAGTGGGTTCTTCTCTAGGGTCAGGTCCCTCTCTAGTCATGAGTTCTTGGCTGGGTTCATAGGATTGGGTCCTAGTGATGAGGCACTACAAGTCGGACTCAGCAGTCTGTAAACCTAGCCAGATAGCAGCTACTCATCCCAGCGGTAGGGCCACTGCGGCACCACTGGGCATATCTCCCTGGCCTGGTCCTTATTGTAGTCTACAGGATTTATATAGCTGGGTAGGACTGCTAACAGCCTTTCCCCTTTGGTGGCCTTCTTAGCACATTCTGACTCTGTGAGAGCTATTTGAGAGGAGTACCAACGTCATTCTGAAGTGAGAAAGTGCTTGGTATCTTCAGCACTAAGGTCTCACCACCATATTCTAGAAAACAGCCTAGAGCAAAGGTAGGAGCCTAGCTTTCTTCCAGTGTCTCCTCAACTCCTCATGATCAGCAGCTTGGCAGTGTTTTCTTTCTGGTAGTCTATGTTGGGGTTGGGGATTTAGCTCAGTGGTAGAACGCTTGCCTAGGAAGCGCAAGGCCCTGGGTTCGGTCCCCAGCTCCAAAAAAAAAAAAAGAATAATATATAAAATTATTATTATATTATTATAATATAAAAGAATAAAATATATATATGGTAGTCTATGGCTTCTGGGAGGAGCTTATTTCGTTTTACTTCCTTAATTGACTTGTCGTAAATCCATGTGAGTCTGTGCATGCACACACACTTGGCATGAGTGTGGAAGCCAGAGGACGACTTGCAGGAGTGAGTTCTTGCCTTCTACCATGTGTGCCCTAGGAATTGAGGTCACCAGGCTTGGCCGCAAGCCCCTTTACCTTCTGAACCGGTTTGTCAGACCATGGCATTGTTTTAGAACTCTGTATTCTGATGCTCACGCCCAGACATGCATAAGTAGCTGTGCACTTTGGTTGTAATATTAAATACATGCTTTAGTGGAGTTACAGGGTTTTTCTTTTCTCTCCAGTTCCCTTTCCTTTTGTCTCCTCTCTCCTCCCCTTACCCCTCTACCCCTTGTGGGACTACAGATTCACATTAGCACTTCCTAGATGGTAGACACAGTCTGTCGCAGATCTATATCCCCAGCACTGACTTTGTGTCTTATCTGGGGGCGGGGTCTCACTAAGTTGCCCAGGTTGTTTTGTATTTACTCTGCCGTAATGCAGGCAAACCTGGACCTAGCAATATTCATGCCTCTACTTCCCGAGAACTGCCCAGCACCACACAACCTGTCTGTGCTTCCATTGTAAAGTTGGGAAGCCACAGTTTGAGACAGAGGCCCTCCAATAGCCTTCCTGTCAAACGTTCAAGCCACTAAGGGCATCTAAAGGACTAGAAGAGACCTGGGACCCTGACTAGTTTGACAATGAGTGACAAGCAGTTGCATCAAACAATGGGTACTAATACCTTAAGTGGAGTCAGGAGCTCTGGTGGATCTTTAGAGATAGCCAGAAGCAACCTGCACATTTTTGTTGATGTCATCCCTCTTGTGGGTCTGGGAAGGGGCGGTTTACTCACGTGAGGTCTATTCACAGAACAAGTCTGGGAGACAGCACACTGTTTTGCTATCTTGCCATTTCAAACAAGCCTTTCCTAAACCCAGTACAATTTCAAAATGTAAATTATGAATCCTCTTAGATTTCACTTTTCCACTAGATGGCAGAAGAAGTTCTTGTAATAGAGACTACTTTACTTCGCCCTCTAATCAACTCTGCAGACTTTTTCTTTTTAATAAAGGAAGATGTATTTTATTTCAGTTTGAACAGTAGAATGTGATTATAAGGCAACCGATTATTCTATAACCAACTTAATCACATTAAGCTTCAAATTAAAAAGAAAAACTTTAAATTAGTCTGTGTTTATTTAAGCATCTGTATGTCCACACACCTCAACTGAGATATGAGAGGAACAGCATTGGCGTTAGACGAAGTGCCATCCCTTTCAATGCGGACCTTTAAATAAAAGGTGGCAATTAAATGGGCTTTTCGATGAATTTTGAGATTTTTTTTACATTATGCATGCATAGAATTAGGTACATAATTGAACTAAACTCAATTGTAATATGTAACTATATAGGCAACTACATTAATAAAATAGGCATCAATAATTAATAATAATACAGGCAACAATATCATGATTTTAAAAGAGCAATGATAAAACTGGTTACTACCTCAAAATGAGAGTTTTTTTTCTTTTAAAAGTGGAATAAAAACCATGTGTGCCCGGCAAATGCAACCTGAGAATCAGTTGAGGCACATAGCTTTTTTTCTTACTGTACTAATTTTTAAATCCTGCATTTTTGAATCATTAGAACTTATCAATAATACTTTTAAGTATCTTATAATTAGAACACTTAACTAAACCCTTGAGTGACCTAGAAGTTTTACCCTCACTGTGGTATCAGTACAGCCAAAGACCAAGTGTTGTTGTGTGGACTTGGAAGACTCAAGTGGTGAAGAGTCAGTCACATCAGAGAGAGTCAGGGAGCATCAGCGTTTCCTGATTTATCTCGCTTAAAATTTCTATTTATTATTATGTAGTTGTTCATGCATGCTCTCTCTCTCTCTCTGTGTGTGTGCGTGCATGCGTGCGTGCGAGCATGAGAGAGAGAGAGAGAGAGAGAGAGAGAGAGAGAGAGAGAGAGAATGCAAATGGAAGTCACAGGCTGTTCTAGTTTGTTTTTGTTTATTGTGATAAACATCTTGACCAAAGCCAATTTCAAGTCAGAAGGTAGGAGGGAATTTGGCTTACAGATTACAGTTAATCATCAAGGGAAGCCAAGGCAGGAGTCTGGAGGCAGAGTGTGAAACCCAGACCACAGACCACGGAGGATGCTGCTCTCTGACTAGTTTACTCTGGTTTCCTGTTACCTTTCATCTCTACTAGAGGCCTACTTGCCTAGGGATGGCACCACCTACAGTGGACTGGGCACTCCTGTGTCAACTAGCAATTAAGAAAATGCCCCATTGGCTGTCCCACAGGCCAATCAGATGGAGACAATCCTTCCCAGGTAACTCCAGTTTGTGTCAAGGTAACAAAACCAAGAACAGAGGAAAGCCTGTGGCACTGGTTCTCTCCTTTCACGTCCATGTAGGTTCTGGAGATTGAGATTAAATTACTAAACTGGCAGCAAGGGCCTTAGGGAGCCGAGCCTCTCACGGCATCCAGACTGTTATTTTTGTTGTTGCTTCTGTTTATCTTAGAATTGGCTTTCAAAAGTTAAAGGGTGCGCTGCTAGCCGAAGAAGAGAAAAGGGACAGGAAGGGAAGGGAAGGGAAGGGAGGGAAAAAAAGGACAGGAAGGGAAGGGAAGGAAGGGGGGGGGAGGAAGGGAAGGGAAGGGGAGGGGGAGGAGGGGAGGGGAGGAAGGGAGGGAGGGAGGGAAGGGAAGGGGAGGAAGCGAAAAAGAGTGGTTTATGATAAAATTGGTTTATGATAAAATTGAGTGCAGCCAATCACTTGCGCAGTCGGTGAAATGTTGGGTATTTACTCCAATTCAGGCAAAAGTAGTGGGAGTGGGGGGTGTGGCTCCCTCTGGCAAACTGAGAGTGTAGGAGGGAGCAGGAAATTGGGATGGGCAGATGGGAAAAGGTACGGATGACGTTGTTGTTGTGAAAGTGTATGATGGTGACCACGTGATGGCATTGCCTCAGGGCACCCCTCCCAGCCTATCTGGCTGCTTTATGACCAACGAAACAAGTAAAACTCTAAAACGCACGGGAGCTCAGGAAGCATCTTTTGACGCTGTGAGAGGGAAGGAGGCCCTCACATCCGTAGTGACCCCCGGTGGCTTGCTATTTGTGTGAAGTAAGGAAGTTACATCCAATCCCAGGGTTCCTAGCTTAGAAAGCTTTGAGCTGTGTATGTATGGCTAGGCCATTTTATCTTGTTGAGAACCAAGGTGAGTCAACAATTTTCAGGGTATAATCCAGGCACATGCTACAGGCAATAACTTTCCAGGACAATGAGATTTCTGAGTAAGTCCCCCTTTCTGGTATATTGACAGAAGACTAGTTTCCTATCTGTTTCTGTGTTATAGGAAACTCGGGTTAAGAAAGCAAAATAAAAGTGGACATTCATTGATCAGGGGACGCCACATTGGATTTACTGCACCGTTCCCTTGTAGAGTCACATTTTGGAAAGAGTTCGAAGGCCTGTGAGACGTGGGGCTCTGGTAAGTCCCTTTACCAGAGGCTCCCTTTCTTGAGATCCCTTGTCTTGGAGAGTTAGCCTCCTCTATGTAGACGGGGATAGCCAATCACTATTCATTCAGCTGAAGCAGCACCGTCACTCCCAGCTCGCTCCATAGCTCCATCGTTGTCTCTCTCCTTTTCTATTTTTCTTTCAGAGCTGGAGTGGAAGTCGGGATGGTTTCCTGTGTACCAGGCAGGCACTACCTTGAGCTACATCCTCTAGCTCCGTCAGCTCACCTCGGCTCACTTCCTAAACCTTAGTTAAAGACCGAGGCTTCTGGGCTTTCTGCAAAAGCTTTCTACAACCTCAATGGCTTCTTTAGGCGGCTTGAATGAATGGTCCTCCTCTGCTGATCGTCTCTGATACTCTGTCTCCGGCTGGATGAATGGGTTTGGTCTTCCTGCTTAAGCCCAGGAAGAAAGTGTAGTGGGGCGGCAGAGCACACAACCCCGTGGTTCTACGCTCAGCACACCTCTAATGGGCTCAGCTCGATGACAGCTGTGACAAATACCACGGCAATTTCCCAGATAAGATTGTATCCGAATCAGGACTACATTTCCTTCAGAGTTGCCGAGGCCATTATTATTCTTTGGAGAGGAATTCTGAGGAGGAAATAGCTGATTTAAATGCCTGCTGTCAGTTGCCAAAGAAATGGTTACAAAATACTGCTATAATGACGTGGAAAACTGCCCGCTGGTTTGGATTCCACTTTTTTTCTGTGTGTGTGTGCCTCTCTCATTCATCACCAGAGGTTTTCCTAGCCAGGAACACGAGGACTTCTGTGTCCTAGGAACTAACTCTGAAGTCAGTTTTGCTTACGTGGTCTGTTGTCTTTACCCCGCCAGCCATTTCTTGTGTCCTTTTAAGCTCTCCCATGGCATTTCAAGAATGTATGTATGGTGCAGAAATACCAGCCACGTTAGCCTGTATACTAAATTATTCAACAAGTACTTGTTGAGTGGCTGGGATTTTTCTGAACGGGAGATAACACAATGCGCTGACCAGTTTTTTGTCAACTTGACACAAACTGTAATCATCTGAGCCTCCATAAGATCTGGCTGCAGGCAAGCCTGTAAGGTCTTTATTTAATTAGCGACTTGGGTGGGTAAAGCCCAATGTGGGTGGGGCTGTCCCTAGGTTGTGCTCCTGGGTTCTCTAAGAAGGCTGAGCGACCCAGGAGGAGCAAGCCAGTAAGCAGCTTCTGTATCAACGCCTGCCTTCCCGTTCCTGTCCTGTTTGAGTTTCTGATTTAATTGCTTCTGATAATGAACCGTTATTTGGAAGTGTAAGGGAATCCTCTCATCCCCCCCACCTCCGTTACTTTTGTCTTGGGCATTTCATCACAGCAATAGAACCCCCAAGACATACGATATGGTAGTGTCCTTGAGATAGTTCTCTGGAATAAAGCTGCCTGAATTTTAACCCTGTCTGCAGCAGGATGACTAAGTTGTGTGGCCTTCTTGGGTGATCAGTTTTGTAACTTCAGACAAACTACTTTTCATACCAGTGTAAGGGATCCAATACCTCATGGGGATGAAACAAGTTAGTTTTTAATAATAGTTCACAGTAAGTATGTGTGAAAACACTCATTACATCTGCAAAGAAGACAGCCTTGTCATACGGAATTTATATCTGTAGAAGAAGATACCTGTGCATTGGTGGTATACTCCTTTACTCCTAGTGCTTAGAAGGCAGAGGTAGGCAGATCTCTACGAGTTCAAGGCCAGCCTAGTCTATAGAGCAAATTCTAGAACAGCCAAAGCTACATGTAGAAACATCATAGCGAAAACAAAACAAAACAAAAGATGACTCTTGGAACTGGAGAGATGGCTCAGTGGTTAAGAGCACATGTTGCCCTTCGTGAGGACTGAGTTTGATTCTCAGTACTAATATCAGACAGCTTATAGCTGTCTGTGACTGCCTGTGACTCTAGCTCCAGAGGGATCTGACACCTCAGATCTCTGTGGGTATTTGCCCTCCATACATATAATTGAAAATAATAATCAGGTGAGGGGTTGGGGATTTAACTCAGTGGTAAGAGCGCTTGCCTAGCAACCGCAAGGCCTTGGGTTCGGTCCCCAGCTCCGGAAAAAAAGAAAAAAAAAAAAATCAGGTGAGACAGTATACACCATAGGCCCTGATTTGGATACAGTCTTATCTGGGAAATTGCCATGGTCATCAAGCTGAGCCCAGTGGTGGAGTGCTGAGCGTAGATCCCCAGGCTGTGTGCTCTGATGCCCTACTACATGTTCTTTCTGGGCTTAAGCAGGAAGACCGAAATCATAAGCGAGCAAATAAAAAACTTAAGTCCACGTAAATAAATGATTGACAAATTGAACAATGTAAGAGCTTCAAGTTTTCGGACACGCACAAACCAAACCACGTGTGTGTTTGACAGAATGTTGGTATCCTGGCGGTAGGACATTTGGTGAAATGAGCATCTGTGAAAAGTAGAAGACTTTTAGAGTCTACTGAAAAGTCATTAGAGTTTCCTAGAATCAGAGTGGCTTCTAAGGAAGGCTCATAGGATAGCCGTGTGTTGGGAGGCATAGATAATAAAGACTAGTTGAGGTCTAGGATACTGGCAAGGTCAAGAGGAAGCTCACAATCAACTTCCAGGCAAATGCCAAGGGTGAGAGAATTATGAACACTCACTAGGCTCAATAAAAACTTGGCCATGACAGATTTTCTGAGGTTCTGAGCCTGTATAAACTGTCAAAGGGGGATTAACAAGTCAAGACAAACTGGAATAGAAACAACTTTGGAAGGAAGTTAGTTTCTGCACCCATGTGCTTATGGCATTTAAGTAGGAACAGGGAAGGTTAACGGTTGGTGAGAAATGCAGACTTAGAGCTCTTATGTAAAGCAAACCAGATTGTCTCCACGCTAAAAGAAGCTAAAGGTGGGAGTGCAGGTCAGACTACTGGAATCTCTTTCTTGAGTGGAGTCTAGCTCTGAAGACCTTGTGGCAAAGGACCTGTGGGAACTTCCGATTCCCAAGTTCCATTCATGGCTACTTAATCAGAACTTTGAGATATAAATAGAGACTGCATTTTTAGCTAGTGTGGATACTGTTGTCTGTGTCCTCACAGTGTGGTGGAAGGGACAGAATGGCTCCCCTTGGGCTCTAATCGCTCCTAACCTACTGTATTCCTGGAGACCCCACCTCTTCAAACTCTCACCTTGGCCAGGGTAGGAATTTAGCATATGCTTTTTTGAGGGATCACAGATATCCTGTTCTCGGCACCATCTTAAACCAAGAAATCCATTATTGTTCTGAAGAGAATTTCTCTAGGCTGATCTCAATTCACAATCCCACTGCCTCTGCTCCCAAATATTGGGATGACAGGCATGTACGGCCATGCCCAAGAAGTTTCATTTTCCTTCTCTCTCCTGCTCTTCCCCACTTTCCCTTCCTCCTCACTTTCTTGTTTTGAGGATGGAACCCAAATCCTTGGGCTTGCTAGGCGAGCATTCTACCAATGGAGCTATACAACAAGCTCAGGAAATCCTTAAGCCAAGAAAGAAATTAACTGATGTGCGTGTGCTTAGGGACGCCAGGGGTATGGAATCGCTTCTTTGTTTTCTCTCTTCAGATTGCCTGGATGTGATCATAACTGCTGTTCTCCAGACATCTCTATGTCTAAGGCGGGTTCATATTTGCCTACGACCAATAATCTGCAGATTGAATGGAAATAATGTGTAGACGGACCAGCTGCATTTTACCCCTCACTATTCTCATTTCCTGTCCCCATGGCTGTTGGATCTCTGGGGACCCTGCCTTGCCCCCCAACGTCTAGAGAGATAGCAGCAAAGCGTTTAAAATCTTGAAGAGATCAGCCCCAGAATGGCTGTATATACACCCTAATGGGATCCATGCCTGATTGGTTGCTTACCCATGATCTCTGGCACTGAATAAAAGACCTGGCACGATATATCTTGCATATATATGATAACTTTGAAAGGAAGTTTTTTCGCCATCTTGCAATGGCGGAATCCGGCCTTCCACGTGGGGTGCATGAAGCCAGGGCCATCTATGGCGATTTATGCCCTCTACATCTCCCCCTATTTATTTATTTTATAACAAATCAATTATTTTATAACAAATCATGATCACCCTATCGAATGCAGGAAACCTCAGCGATGTGCAAGGGCTGATCAAAGGATCTGAGTCTCTCATCCCAGTGCAATGGATCCACAGATCCATGGGGTGTAAACAGAGAACTCAGATACCGAAGAGCTCTCTCCCAGTGCAATGGATCCAGATCCATGGGGTGCAGGAGCAGAGAACTCAGATAATTTTCCTGAGCATAGATAACTCAAATTCAGGGAGGCCCCCTTGTACAATGGCCAAAAGTTTTGAGTGATAACGGCCTTGTCACGTTTCTGTTGAGATCTGGGTTTAGACCAACCATGGTATGAATACTGATCCACAGCATGGGGCTGCACAAACAGAGCCACTCCCGATAAGTAATGGGCACCTCAGCTGTTACCACCAAGGGCCGTAGTCAAGCCGCTCCTATAATAAAATTTTTAGAATTCCCAATTGTTAGCAACTACTCTAGAAAGTTCATCCACTGTGCTTGTCCAACAATAGATTGGGGGAAACACTGTGACACACAATGTCTGTAGGCAGTAATGGCTGCTACAATAAGCGAAAGTGTCAAGGTCTTTTCCAGGACAGTTCAGGATCAGTCATTCTTCTCTGGAACAACCAGCGAACAATGGAACCATTTCTGAGATCTGTATAACCAGGACAGAGTTCTCCAGTCACTGTAGCTTTACACAGGTGGCTTTCTTGTGGAGCTATAGTCTGTAAAATGACAACACCAGTTACCAGTTAAGGCAGCAAGAGTCCCAGGGAAATGAAGGGGCAGCAACAGCTGGAATCCAGTCTTCTCCAGCAAGCATGCAGTGTACAGAGGGTCAGAGAGCAGGCCATAGTGGGGCCGTTTTACACGCAGCGGTGACACTGGCTGCAATTGCAACGGCAAAATCTCTGTGATGAAAAGGATGAAGGAGATCTTCCATCTTCCTCTCAGGGCAGGAATGACTCCAGGGACCCGAACCATGAGGAGCTGAATCTTCATGCTCCCAGTATCAGCAAGTGTCAGCAACCACCTCTGGCAGCTGGCACACTCTTGTAGCATCCTGTAGAAAAAAACAAACATTCCTCTTCCCCTATAAAATATCTGGACAGGAACATGTCACTAAGTGGATCTCTCTCACCTAGGCAGAAAGTATGCCTTTGTAGGTGCCATAAACTTTGGCATCCAAATTTTTAAAATTGAAATAAAAGGAGCATATTTTTTTTTTTTTTTTTTTTTGGCTGGGATTGAACCCAGGACCTTGCGCTTCCTAGGCACACCACTGAGCCAAATCCCCAACCCAAAAAGGAGATATTTTAGCATACATTAACTCCCCTTTTTTACTTATTAAGATATAGTAAAGATATTATTTATTAAAGTGAGGATTAAATTGAGGACACTGTGCACTTGTATTTATAAATTGACTTGTATATCAAATTATTGTCTCTAGCATTATAGTATTGGATATATAAAAGAATGAGATTTTTACACTAATTGTTCTTTTAGGCCTAATCTGTCTGGTATCTGTCCTCCTTGTTAAGGAGCCCAGGCAATCCAGTTTGAGTTCTTAAATGTCCTATAAAGGAACAGTATTTAGTGCCTTCCTAAGCCATCTCTCCAGCACCTCCTGCTTTTTTACCTAAACATAAGTTAATTAAAATGTCAAATCCTGTAAACAAGGTCCAGTTTTAGCCTTAGGAGAAATCTGAGTTAGCAGGGTGAGGCTGGGCGTTGAAATTAAGAAATGGAGTCTTCCTCTTTTCGTGAGGGTGTTATCAACTCCATTATCATTTTCAAAGAAAGCTGGGTCTATGGTTTTGTTTAGTTCTCTGAAATCATGGGGAAAGGACAGTGGTTGTTAGACAATTTACACTGAATTAATTTCAAGTAAAAACCTGTCTCCAATAAAGCATTAAGTGATTGAAATTTTGCCAAAACCACACAATGACTATCAGATATGAAGTAAAGCTTTTTTTTAACATATAAAAAACAGTGGGCAAGATTTTCTATGGGTTGCTGCACAAATTTACAGTAAATACAAAAGCATGCAAGGGAGAAAAATTATCAATTTTGCCTGAAATTTGTATATGAATAGGCCAAATATCAGTATTTTGTAATCAAATTAAATTGAACTAAGGTATGTTTCATGGTTTCTTTTTAAAATACTTCCAACCCTACAATTCTGTATTAACACAGCTGAAGCTTTATTCCAATGTGCATAACAAAGACCTAAGTCCTCTGGTAAGGTAAGTAGCCAAAACATATCTTTAGTACATGAAATTAGTTTCAAATATTCTTTTCTGGAGTAGTGCAACAGCTACTCCCCAAATATTAAAGCTCATTCTGAGAGCAAAGTTTGAGAAATTTTATATACACTGAAAGATTTAAGTTCAACCTTTTACATTGAAGAACACTTATATAATATAAGGCTGTTAGCCACTTTAATGATATCACTCTATGGGCTCTCTAAAATTATAAGCAAGCTCACAAAATAAAAACTCCAATCGCTGGATGTAAACAAACTGCATAAAAACAATCCTCTAAATCTATCTTGAAATGGCAGTTGGAGGGGAGCAAACTGGCTGTAATGTTGGTTCTAAAAACCTCATCAGTCCTTCGTAAATCTTGTAACAATCTCTACCCACTGTTTGATTTTTTTTTTAATTAAAAAAAATAAGTTTGAGTTAGTCAAAGTAACACTGGCAATCCTTAATCACAATCTTTAAGTTCTCCTTTGTAACACCCACAATCACAAGGTCACCTAAGTTCTGAGTTCGTGATTAGGCAGCTGTCCTTGGGGCAGTGGGATTAACATTAAAATACAGATAGCTTCAGGGCAAACCACAACTGTGGAAAGCAAAACTCAACCTCCAACAAACTAGTACAAATTTGACTGCCAATTCCTATATATATGAACACAGGATGGTGTAGTCTCCAGTACCTCAACAAAGAGACATTGTCCTAAATTCTTTTTAGAAGCCTGGTTTCTAGGATAAGAGTTCCATAAAAATATTATCTCAATTTAGACCGGTTTCCCTAGGTTGGCTCATGCCACATGTTGTCAAATGATTTCATCCAAATTACCAGCTTTATGTCAACCTTCTGTTACCAATATTATACCTTTTAACCATATCCAATAACTTGAAAGCCAATAGTCCATAACCAAGGCAAAAGAGCATATTTATACATTTAAAACCAATGAGAAACAAATTGAAGTGGCTACACCTATCTTTAATATTTAGACCAAACACCATTTTTTACCTTTTTGCTAAGGATTTTAAGAGAAGGCTTTGTCACCTGTTGAGTCAAAAAAAATTTTTCTAAGAGAAACAGCTATCAACTCTTGTACCAAAGAACCTGAGCCCCTGTTCGCCCCTCCAAGATCACCCCGTGTAGACGCTTAGCCAGCCTCTAAGCAGCTCCTCCAGCTAATCTAGACACATGGCTCTAGGCACAGGGCTTCAAAGACCTGATTGAAACTTTTTTTTATTCATTTGTTCCTTTTTTGAAACAATTAAAACCAAGTCAAAATGTATTACGACCGGCAGGTAAAGTTTTTACCATTTTTCTTTTTGAACATGAAACATAAAACATTTAAACAACGAAAACAAAACCACAGATATACACTGACAGACATGGGGACATCCTTTGGTGCACCAGAGACAAACAATAGACAAATAGGGAAAAAAACAGATGGTGTTCATTTTATCCACTCAAAGTGGAGTTGATATAGGCGATGGATTGTCTCAATTCCTGGACTAGTCCACCAACGTGTTGAAACCCAATTCCTGTAAGATACTGAGATATATTATCTGGGGCACGACCGACATTTGCCAATGGTATGGAAGGAAACACAGCCCTGAATAATTGTATTCACAACCTAATTACATAAAACTCCATCAGGCTGTGCGTGGGCACTGAGATGTCCTTTTGTTTGATTCTCTGAATAAATTTTCAGGGTCTGCCTCGATCAAATCTGATCAGCATGACTCTGTAAAGCTGTCGCGTCAAGCGACACCCAAGAGCCGCCTTTGAGCTTAATTATATTTTTATAAGCACCAAGACAAAGTTTTTCTCCCAAAATACTGTGTTCTGTTTATCTCCTTTTCTTTTCGTTTTTCTTTAGAGACCTTTTCTCCCTCCGACATACTTTCTTGTTGTTCTGTAAGGACCCTCTGACCTGTCCTAACGCTGTAATGGCTTCCCCACAAAGAAAAAAAAAATAAACAAAATTACCAGCCTTTGTCCACGAAGGATCCATAACTTCGGTTTCTTCACAGTGGCTCTCCACCTAGCCCATATCTTTTCTTCTTCATAGCGAGCTGCCTCATCTTCTAAATCCTCTTCCTCAGAGGGGCCAAGCTCTGTTTCTGAACTATCAAGCCCCAGCCTCTAACTCCTTTACGGATAAAGGCTTTTTCCTTTTTCGGGCTTTCTCCTCCTTTCCTGTTTCTCTCCCCGCGTCCTTTCCCCTATCTCTCCCCTGGATCTAAAAGTCCTTGAAGGGCCTTTTCTTATGTTACCTTTTCTCTTTGAGCTCTTTAATCTTTCATCCCACTCTGTTTCTGACATGCTGTATCAAGACCAAACATGCCTCTCAGGGCTTACCTCTCAAGCAGTTCTGGACCCTCTCCCGGAGGGCTCCTCAATGCGCCGGCGATGGTGTGGCATTTGTCCCGGTTTCGCCAATTGTCAGTCATCAACTAAAGTCTGTCAGCAAGAAATGGATACCAGGGATCCTTCTGCAGCAAAGCGTTTATTACATCTTGAAGAGGAGAGAACGAGCCCCAGAGTGGCGCCGCTTATATACACCCTAATGTGGCGTGTCCACGCCTGATTGGTTGCTTACCCATGATCTCATAGGCACGCCCCGGAGTGGGCAAAGACCTGGCACGAAGGCACTTTTGCACATCGCATTGACACAGTTAACTTCCTGAAGGAAGTCTGCTGGGCGAAAAACTGGCGCCATCTTGTAATGGAGGATATCCTGGCCTTCGACGTGGGCAGTGGAAGAAATTAGCCATCTAAGAGGGCCGAAGTTGATTGCGGCCCTCTACACCTGCCCCAACCAGAGATAGGCTGTAGGCCAAAATCAATGTGATCGTTAGCCATTCTGTGATATCTCAACTTTTCTCTGTAACTGAATATAATATGTGATATATATACATATATATATGATATTATTTTAGAAATATGGATTTTTTCCTTTTGCAACTAAATATTCTACAGATATGATTTAAAGGGTCTTTTGTTATTTGTTTGTTTGTTTTTAGTGTGGGACTGAATAGGCTGCCATAGATAAAATAACTTATGCACTACCTTGAAATTGCAGACATTCAATGCTTTTGGAAAGACACAATTAGATTTTTTTTTGAGTCTCATTAGAATGGTGCAGAAATTTTTATTAAAATGTAACAAGGTATTCTCACTTTTAGACTGTTAATAGATTGCTTTTGTACACGCTTATCTGCTTGGGTTCAAATCAACTTGGTACTCTTTTTCATTGTCAAAATCTCCTTCACTTGACCACATATAAACACGACTTTTGCCTGGTGTGATAGATGATTTTATACGTCAACCTGACTGAGCCTTTGGTGGCCAAATTAACTGTTGTTCTGACTTCCTCCCATGTATAAGTAAATGTTTTTAAGTGTAGATATCACTTGACCAGTCTGGATTAGCATCCAGATACTTTATCAAACCCAAGTCTAGGTATTGCTTAAAGCATTTTTCTTTTGAATGGAAGCCTCTAGATAAAACAGATTATTTTTTACTTGAGTGGGCTTCATCTAATCAGCTAATGGCCTGAGAAGAAAAGAACCCTTTCCTCGCAATGGTGAAGTGAAGAATTTGCCCTTTGGGATGGCCATCTGCCTCACTACCCTGGTACCTCCTGCATCTCCCTCACCACCTCGACCTCTGTTTTTCTGAAGAATCTTGTCCAATGAGTTACAGAGACACTTTCAACCTGAAGGAGGCCATGATGTAAGATATTTTAATAAGTCTAGCTGCTTAATTTAACACACTAAATAGCTCCAGCCAAAATAGAATCTGGCCACATTCATCCTCGTTCTAATGGGATCTGATATCAAACGAAGCAAAATTAGAGACTTAGCTGTGAGAGTTGCTTTGAGCAAGGTTCCAAGACATTCCGTGTGTTAGGATTGACAGTTGTAGTTTACTTTCTTTAGCGACCTTGTGGACTTTTAAGTGTTACAGTATCCGTTGATACCAATGTTACACACACTGTACTTTCCTTCCTACACTTGCTTTTTGGTGATTGGTTAATTAAGCCCTGAAAGCTCTGTTGTTAAGAGGAGGAAGCCCAGGGCTCACCTGACTTCTGCAATTGAATTAGGTTTTCACAGTAACCTCATATTGTTTCAAGGAAGAAAGCAAGAAGAATGACATTTGAAATCATGGGAGGAGCAGGAGCAGGTATGAGTTAATTGCTTGCCTTGGAGTTTTGCCAAAAGACAGATGTTAATAACTTTTTCCATAAAAACCGCCAAGAATGCTCTTTACTGAAATCCACTACTGTGAATTTTGACTCGCCGCTCCATCAGAAAGGGATGCTGCGGTCATCAAGTAGAATCCACTTGCATGTTAAATACTAACCCACGGACTCCCGAACTGATTTCTAGATCCTTGCAAGCAGTAGAAAAGCATACAGACATGATTTCTAGTCTTTCAAGTGAGAGACGAGGAAAGCAGGGCTGAGACAATTACTCTGGTAGGTTTGTTCATGGAGAACACTTTCCTAGGCCAGCCCATGTATTGGTTCTCTACTTTCTCCTGCTGGTAGAGAAAAGGAGTGCAGGAGGGAGGAGGGGGAGGGGGAGGAGAGTAGGTTGGTGCCTCTAGTCATGCGGATGATTTTCTTTCCCCACATGTGTCTGAAGGCCAGGCTTCCCCCTCTACTGCTTTGGCTTTCTTTTTCTTGGCCTTTGGAATCAGACTATCACTCTCAGACTTCCTATTTGCACCATAAAAAAATTAAACATTACCAGCTGGGTAGAGTTTTGGGGGGCAGAGACAGGTGTATGTCTGACTTTGAGGCCAGCCTAGTCTACCTATACGCTGCAGTAACATTCACAATAATAATGGTGCACTAATGCCACTCCAAGTTCCCACACTCGTGACCCAACTACCTCTCAAAGGCACTGTCACCATCACATTGAAGATTAAGCTATCGGCATATGAACTTTGGGCTTAGAGAAACACAAACACTCAATCCATAGCCACATCACACCCTCAGATTTAGTGGCAAAAATAATAATTCTTTTTTTTTTATTAACAGATCTGCACATTGGTAGTAGCTTGTCTTGTTTAGGCTCCTGAATCAAAGCTATGGGTTTAACTTATGTTTATTCTGTGTCTCGATCCTCCTGGGATCAGTGACATCCATGCTTAGCTCGGCAGATCTTATTACGTTGGTGGAGGGTTCGTATCCGCTTGAAGTATGTTCTCATGACAGATCATCAAAATGTAAGAAACAAGCCCAATTGATAGAACATAAGATCGGTGTTCATGATGGATGTTATCATTCTGTGAAGCCAGTAGATCCTTTGGCTAAGGTCAATATCGAGATGGCAGAGAAGTCTATTTTATACACAAGGAGAAGGGAAGAGAGGCTTTGCTCAACCTTTGTGGGGCTAGGGGAGCCATGTAGCTGTGGGGAACAGGCTCGGAGCAAGAGTGGGGTCAAGGTGTGTCCAAACCCTGGGAATCTCACCCTGAGATCTGCAGGAGTAGGTTCGCTCCCAGCCCTGCACATCCCAGGCTCATAGCCCTGTCCCCCGCCCTCCCTCCCCCTCCCCACTCAGGATGTGACATAGCTGGTAGCCAGGTTAAACTTCCTCTCCCTTTATGAGGTCATGTCCAGCAGCACCTCGGATTCCTCCTTAATGAGGCACCCTCAGTGCACTGACACTGGCCAATGATGTACACTTACCTTGATAACCCCTACTCGTCCCCTGCAAAGGTTTAAATAGCATTTGTTTCCCCCGATAAGCCAGCTGTCTCCATGAAGCCATCTCAGTGATCTCTGTGGTCATTATGCTCACTCACCCCTGACGTCTTCATCCCCTAGTCGTTCCTGCCTTGCTTCCCTGCTTAGGATCCACTGGTTTTGAGCGACCCTGCTACAGGTGGGGAAGCAGAGCCTGGACAACATCCCTTGGCTATATGAACTTGAATTTCAGCTGAATTTCAGTCATCAACAAAGTTTTCCTGTCACATAGAAATGATACTAATAGGAAGCAGCTACCGTAAGGGGTTGGGGGGAAGAAGATGGTCATGCTCTATAAAGAAAATGGCCACAGTTCTTCAGGGACAGACAGAGTCTTGGAAGAATCCCAGCTCTTACTATGAATTTCTATTGCAAGGATGAAGGAGAGTGAGAAAACGGGACAATAGAGATGAGGTGGAGAGAAGAAATTAGTAATCAACAAGAGGTAGTAAGATTGATTGCAATTGCAGGCTCATACTCAGGGTGTAGGAAGAACCCAGGCCCTGTAGTATGTATCTTTAATGCCTGCACTCAGGAGGGAGATGATGGAAAACGGAAAGTTTAAAGCGATCTTGTGTTATCTAATTAGGCTCTGTCTCAAAAGAGGTGTGGGGCATAGTACGGGAGGGATGGTTTATGGTATTAAGCAGTCAGTTCATAACTACGACCCCACATATGATTATTAGCTGTCAGACATTTGCTCCTTCTGTTACTCTGTGTTGTGAATTATATGCACATCGTGCTATAAAACAATGAACAAATTCAGCCAAAGCCAACATCTTGTTTATTAGACAATTTGGCAAACATGACAAAACTACATACTTGAAGGAAAAAAAATGCACAACATAGGAAAAGGCAGTGATTAAAACAAAAAACATGCGTCATAATGAATATGTTTAAGTAAGCAGTCATTGATAGAATCTGTAATGGGGAGAAAATACTATATTTTCACTAAAATTTTAATTTTCCAGCGATTTGTTCATTTTGACAGAAGTGTATGTTTTTAGAAGGAAAACACTAAAGACAAGTTGAGATTAAAACAAAAGTTACTATATCGCCATAGGGCAAACCCTCTTATTTCTGGGAGACTGAATTGGATCACAGTCCCTTTGACATCACTGGTCACCACTCAGCTCCATCATGGCGGGTACACAATAGTCTGGGCTCACACCACTTAGGCAGATTTGATTGCTCTGTGTAGATACCGCCTTAGTCTTGACATTTAATCTCCCCATTCTCTAATATTACTTCCTTCCATCTGATAAAAAGCAAGTTTAAAAGCTCAGAATTCCTTAGTTCTATTGAGGTAGAAAATCGTCTCTGTTAGTGGCAGTTAACTGCCGAGCTCTGATTTCCATAAATGGAATATAGTGGTATTTGCTTATCTCTAATCTGAGACCAGCTCCTTCCATAAATATGCTAGATGACCTAAAGCTATTTTTAACAACAGTACCGATGATAACGAGGGGGGACAGCTTCTCTGCCATTTCACGCACACATTTCCACAGACGGGTCTCACAGATGGCTTGCTTAGCAGGCGAGGAGAGGACTTAACCCACAACTCCCAGCTTCCTCTCTGCTCTAAAGCTCTTTCCTTCCTTATTTCCAACTCGCACCTGCGCAGTATGGCAGTAAAGAGCAGCTCTGCCCCCCACCCCCACCCCACCCGTCAACGTGAGCTGGAATTGAACGTCTGCAGTTCCAGCTTTCATTTCTGTATGTGATCTGCTATAACGGAATGCTAGGGCTTTGCTGGTATTTATGTCCCCCAGACATTTATTTCTCGTAGATATTTATTTCTCCTAGACATTTATTTCTCCCAGTTCTAGAACCCAGAAGCTTGGGATCAGGATGATTGGCGGCACTATTGAGTTCTGGCAAGGTTCCCTACTAGGTTGCATACAGCCGACTTAGTCTGCGCTTCCTCAGGTAGCAGGGGCAAGGAAGCTCATGGTCATTTACAAGGACACCCCTGTTTAAGAGGGCTCACTCTCAAGATTTAATCATGCCCTAAAGCCTTTACATTGGGGTAGAGATTATATATAAACGGGGTGGGGTGGGGGAGGGCACCAGCAGCCAGCAGCATGATAACATC
This sequence comes from Rattus rattus, assembly GCF_011064425.1. Classification (NCBI taxonomy): domain Eukaryota; kingdom Metazoa; phylum Chordata; class Mammalia; order Rodentia; family Muridae; genus Rattus; species Rattus rattus. The sequence continues at coordinate 25,509,513 of NC_046165.1, forward strand.
TGCTTAGCTCTCTCCTTGTATGATTTAAAGATAGAACTCAGATATTGACAGTTCTTTAGCTCTTTTCTTGTTTAGAGGTGTGTGTGTGTGTGTGTGTGTGTGTGTGTGAGACCCTCAATCTTTCTGGAGGTGTGTGTGTGACTCCAATTTCCTTCTTTGATTCTGTCCACTTTTCCAAGTAAGTAGAAACTCAAGGTTCTCTTTATAAACTGGACCAGAACTGTTTTTTTTTCCTCTTTCTTATTTTCTTCCGGTTTATAACCAGAGCTCAAGATTTTTGTGGACAGCAGAGAAAACAAGCTGCTCCCACCATTACTCGTGGAGATCCATCTTCCATCCACAGTGGACTACAATTTCCAGTGGGCTATTTCATACTTTTCTAGAAAATTATACTGCAGGCACATGGTCTAGTAAAGTAGCCAGTAGATACACTACAATTATTACAGCATGGACTCTTCCCTTGCAGATGATATTCTTGAAGGCTTGGATGTTCACAAGCATGAGGTGGGAATGGTCTCCCCACTCCTTTCACAGGTGCTATATGGCCTCTCACAACTCCCACATAGATTTTTTTTTCACAATGCCTCCTTGGTGTTGACTGATGCTGCTGGAGTCATCCATAATCCTTCCATCCATTTGTTATTAAAAACTTAGAGAAACTCTGAGAATGCAAGGCTTAGCAGAATAATCAGTATTATCGCAACTATATCAAGGGTTAAAAAGGGCATCTGTGGGCTTCCCTGGTTTCCTATTTACTACGGAAAACACTGTTTCTTTTGAGACGATGTATGATCATTTATAAGTAAAGTGCTATCAAGATAGGTCTGCTTACATTAAACTTTCACGCAGGTTAGAAAGAATAAGAATTCAATGACTAGCAATAACTAAGTGGGTATTATGTGCAAGATACTATGCTAGGAGTTGTTTGGGTGTTAGCTCATGTGACCTTTACAAAATCTTAGGGTAGCATAGTTTAATATGACAACACCCATATTATGAAAGGCACAAATGACGTGTACAAGTTTAACTTGAATATGGTAAATACTGAACTGGAATTAGAACACATGCAAACCAGCTTGAGGAGTTTGGCTCATAAGCACTGCACTGGATAATCTCTTTATCAAGAGATAATTTTTCAAGTTATAGGTTATTTGAAAGAATAGTGTCTTAGAGCTTGTGGTGCATATGTGAAAGAATAGGATAGTGATAAAAGAATATATTCATTAAAAACAATAAGAAGAGTAAGGTCCAGTAAACACTGGTAAAATTAGATATTATATTCCTAAATTCTCAGATGAACTATTTGTCTTTGCGTGTTGTTGTATCTCATGTAATAACCACTAATAACATTGTAACTTCCTCATCGGAACTAAAATGATTAAAAAGTTTCTCCCGAATTGATTTATGCATATTCATCATCTATTGCTTTCTAGAAGTTCATTTATCTCAATTTGTCCTAAAGTTACACAAACTGCTTACTAAACACATTAGGAATTTCGTTTAGGAATTATGCAAAATATTTGCATCAAATATGTTCCAATTTTTAAAATCCTGCATAAGCATATAAAATGGACACCTGAATGTGAAGTGATACAAATATTTTGAAAGACAATGTGGAAGTTTCTTACCAAAACGAACACACAATACAATCCAGCGATCTCGCTTCTTTGAATCCGCCTAAAGACTAGTCTCAGCTTAGATCACACTTTTCTAACAGATGGCTTCAGATCTCCGAGTCACAATGTGTCATCAAACGAGCTATAAAACCAACCACAGATTTTTTAGATTTGGTGATTGTGGATAACGACTTGTGTTTTAAATTTTACGTTTTCTTTTTAAATTAAAAATTTAGAAATAAAAAAATATAACTCCTCCATCTAACCTCTAAAAAATGCTTTTGAGACAGAGACTTAGGGAATCGAGACTGGTCTCAAACTCACTATGTGACCGAGGATGACTTCGAACTTTTGGTTCTCCTGCCTTCTCATTATCGTTGGTTCTGGATTTACAAGAGCGTGCTTTTATGCCTAGTCTGTGAGGTGGATGATGACTGAAGCCTGGGCTTCCTGAATGTCACACAAGCACTCTACCAACTGTGCCACGTCCCCAGTCTCCCCACTGTCTAACCATTTGCCATTCAGTTTGTGGATACACGGTCACGATGCTGTGCAGTTTTTACTGTAATTCCCCAACTGTCCTCACAACGTACTTCCCATAGCCATACACACGAAGTCACTAGTTTTACCTACCTAGTTTTTGATAACTTCTAATCTGTGCTGAATTTGCTTACTGCACAGACTTCATGTAAGTGGAGTCATGTGACATTTGTTATATCGTGTATGGTTTATTTCCTTAGCATAAGATTTTTCAGGATTCACTTGTTTCTTTTTATGCAAAGTGACAATCTGCTTGGCCATTTTCACCCCACCAGCCAGCCAGTCAGCTGAGAGACTGTGATATGACAGCCAATCAGCTGAGAGACTGTGATATGCCAGCCAATCAGCTAAGAGACTGTTGTATGCCAGCCAATCAGCTGAGAGACTGTGATATGCCAGCCAATCAGCTGAGAGACTGTGATATGCCAGCCAATCAGCTAAGAGACTGTTGTATGCCAGCCAATCAGCTGAGAGACTGTGATATGCCAGCCAATCAGCTAAGAGACTGTTGTATGCCAGCCAATCAGCTAAGAGACTGTGGTATGACAGCCAATCAGCTAAGAGACTGTGGTATGCCAGCCAATCAGCTGAGAGACTGGTATGCAATGTGCTGTGTAGACCACAGGGAGGAGAGGGAAGAGCGCAGCACAAGGCGCTTTCTCCGTGCTTCTTAGCTGCACCGTGGCAGAAAGGAATCCTTGAAAGGGGTGAATGTACACTTGATCTCCGTGAATTTTTGTCTATGCATATTGTTAAATCTGAATTTGAGAGTAAAGAATTTCTTCTCAGGGCTGGATGTAACTTCTGGCGGAGAACCTGGCTAATATGTAGGAGGTTCTGTCCTTCCATCTTTAGTAATGACAGTAATGATGACAACAACAAAAAGATGTATTTTAGATGATGTCTTTGCAAACATTCATATTTTATGCCACACGTCACCTATGTAGTGGTTCTAAAGGATTAACAGAGAGACAGAGATAGGTGTGGCTGTCTATAGAGTTCACATGTATAGAAGTAGCTGATATCGCCAGTCCTACTGTAAATCTCACATTAGTATGAATTTCTCTACATTTAGAATTGTGTGTGAAGCATTCACAGGTAAGCTTGCATTGTTGTTAAGGGAAATCAAAGAAACAAAAAGAGAGAAAGGATTCGTGGATCCATTCTAAGACCCTAGCCCTCCAAATTTAAGAAGAAAATGCACGGGATCTGCATTGACTGTTGTAATACTTACGTTTTCAGTAATAACTGTTTCTAGATAGGAATTTTTGAATGCCTCTGTGTGAGTGAAATGCTTATTAAAAGTCCTTAACAAAAAACTACAAAATAAAGGTTTAAAGGGTGCAATTTATACTTGGCATATTTGCATGCTGTCATTTACATTATTTTTGTGGACCTTGAATACTATGCACATTACATATTTCTTTTATTTCTTTCTAAGAACACTCCTCCCCTTCTCCCCTTCCCGCCCAGAGGCAGATCTTGCTATGTTGACTAGGCTGGCCTTGAATTCACAGAAATCTGTCTTCTGTGTGCTGGGATTCAAGGCATATACCACCACACCTGACTTCTAAGAGCATAATTTTCTGTATTATGTTATTATAGCAGGTTATGATTTTGTCTTCGGTCTTAAGAAAATGTGGTTATAGTTACAGTTTATTTGGTTAGTGAAGTTCTGTGAGACTCACTTACTTCCCTGCCTGCTCTCTTTAAGTACAACTGTGGTGAAGTTGAACAAAATATTGTCCATTTAGTGAGACCACATTTGAAGGTATACTCCCTAAGAACGAGCAGCTTTGAAATTAAGTTTTTTGTACAGCGAGAGAACTTGCTATTTTCTTAGGGAATCTGGCTATCGCTTCTCATGTTGCTGACTTTGCAGGGTTTTTTTCCTATTCGTTTTCTCCACAGCAGTAAGTCACCGATTCGGCATGTAATAATTAGTTTCATGACACGGCCATGAATTCCTCCCCTTTACAAATCTTCAAGTGCTCATGGGAAAAGTTCGGAAGTTAAACAAAACAAAAACTAAGACATTATGGCGAATCAATAGTCCTGCCCTCCGAGGTACCTCCGGCTAACCTTTGTCATCCTTCTTAACAAATGTCTACATAGATACACATGTGCACATGTGGACATATATATATACACGAATAGTCGTCTTTTTAATAAAAAGCAAAAAATCTTAATGACTTAGCTTTTTCTCCAAAGTTGTATGATTGTCTACAACTAAATTGTTCCTATAACAGCTCGAATGAGTACTTTGCTTTTAAAGAAAAGATTGTTCGTGCAGATGCCTGTAGTAAAGACCCAAATAATATTGAAACCTGCATGACAGAAGGTAAATTTCAGTACATTCTCCCTAACCGCACTCCTGTCCTCTGGAGAAAACTGGTAATATTTTACCAAAAAATGTCTCATCTGAATGTCTAATCAAGACTTAACATTCAGTTATAAAAAACCTGCGGGACAGAGGAATTAGTTATTCACCACCAGCATCTAAATGACCCAGAAGTGGGACATTCCATGAGGTACTGGCAGTCACAGCCTGCTCTGGGTGGAAGGAGACGGCAGCTGCTGGATCATACACCGTCAGAGACAACCACTGCCAGAGGAGCGGCAGTCTCCGCCGGCCTTCCAGACACACATGCTGTGCCCTCAACCATAATTTGACCATGCGCTCTGCGCTGTTTTGTAACTTACTTCTCCCTCCACCCCCTTGGACAATAAGTTTTTCTTTCTTATGTTTTCAACCCTCAACCATTAGGTATTGCTTCTCGTTATATTTAAATTGTGATTTTTCTTTCACCAATTTGCTTCTTATTTTTCTATATTATAAATTAGCCGCAATGGCCATCCGACTCTCCTTATAAAAGCTCACTGGATGAATCACAAAAATTAGAGCTGCTAAGTCAAAGAGAGATTATATATTTAAAGCTATGCGACTATATTTATTTCTTTGTAGATTTAATTTATTTTCTTCATATAGATTGTAAATATCTCCTCTGATTATAGTTTGTCAGAAATGCCTTTACTAAATGAAAGCTGTAAGTACATCTGCAATCATTCAAACATCTCTCTCTCTCCTGCTTTGCATCACTATCTCCTGTCCTTCCTAATTCTCCTTCCCTCCTTCTTCCCTCTCCCTCCTTCCCTCCCTCCCTCTCTTCCATTCTCCCTCCCTCCTTCCTCTCCCTCTCCCTTCCCTCCCTCCTTCCTCTCCCTTCCCTCCCTCCTTCCTTCCTCTTCCCCTCTCTCTCCCCTGTCTCCCATTTTTTCTCTTCTGTGGCTTCTAGATTTTCTCTTGAGAGCATTTCTTTATAACTTGATTTTTTTTTAAATCACTGACTGTATATCCTGTGAAAAGAACTTGCTAAGAAGTTGCCTTGTTTTCTGGTCTTTGTCTGAAGTTTTCTGTTTTTATTTGTTAAATTTCTGGACTTATATGTTCTGAATTCTGTTGTACGTTCATAGATCTTTTTGAATCTTCCATGGGTTCTTCTTTAAGTTGTTCCTGTTCATTTTCCTTTTTTAATTGGTTATTTTATTTGTTTTCATTTCAAATTTTATCTCCCTTCCCAGGTTTCCCTTCACAAACCCCCTATCCACCACTGCTCATAGAGGGTGCTCCCCCACCTGCCCTCCCATTCCCGCCTCAGCACCCTAGCATTGCCCTACCCTGCGTCATCAAGCCTCCACAGGACCAAGGGCCTCCCCTTAAATTGATGCCAACAAGGCCATCCTCTGCTACATATCCAGCTGGAGCCATGGGTCCCACCGTGTGCACTCTTTGGTTGGTGGTTTAGTTCCTAGGAGTTTTGGGGGTCTGGTTGGGTGATATTGTTCTTCCTATGGGTTTGTAAACCCCTTCAGCTCCTTCAGTTCTGGACCTAACTCCTCCATTGGGGTTCCTGCGCTCAGTCCGATGTACACATCCACATCTGTATCGGTCTGGCTCTGGCAGAGCCTCTCAGGGGACAGCTATACCAGGCTCCTGTCAGCAAGCGCTTCTTAAGTGTCATTCCTATGGCTTTGTTTTCAAACTCTAACTCTAGAGTGTCTCATGAGTTCTGCCGCATGAAACTTTTCTTTATTATTTTTGTTAGCGAATATTAATTATACAGATGACATTTGCAAACACGCACACCTGGATCATCACCACCCTCCTTGACCGCATTTCTCCATCCTTCCTAGAAGTCTCCCTTCTCCTTCCACATCATCCCTCTCTTTATTCCCCTGGATTCTGCACATGAGAGAAAACATGGCGTTTGTTTTGTATTTTTGCTTTTGTTTTTTAAGACGCTAGCTTATTTGAGTTAACACAATGGTCAATTCATTTTCCTGAAAATGGCAAGGTTTGGTATTTTTACGGCTGTGTAATATTTCACTGTGTATTTATATGACGTTTCTTTATCCATTTACCTCTCTGCAGGCATCTAATGGAGCAATAGGCACAGGTATGCAGGCTCTCCCATTGTGTGCCGGCTTTGGTTGCTTTGGTTTTATCCTGAGGCATGGAATAGTTGGGTCATGTGGAGGTTCTATTTTTAGTCTTTTGAGGGACCTCCATACTGTCTTCCGTAGGGAGTGTACTACTAAATTACATTCCCACCAACAATGGGTAAGGATTTTTTTTTCCATTCACATTATAGCTTGCATTTATTTTATTTTTATGAGAGGTGGGGTAGAGGGAATGCATGTCTGTGGGTGCACTCATGTGTGGGAGTTCATGCCTATTCATGTATGTGTGGAGAGCGGAGGTCAAGGTCACGTGTCTTTCTCACCCTCTGTTTGGAGACAGATCTCTCGCTGTACCTGATATTCACCAATGGGGCTGATCATCTGGCTTTCTCTGTCTCTGCCCTTTGCCCCCTTCCCCTGGGTGAGGGGTTACAGATGCAGGCTTTTAGGACTAGTTCTTACGTCGGTACCGGTGATCGGACATCAAGTCTTCATACTTGAGCATCAGGCACTTTAAGAACTAAGACAAGTGCCCAGCCCTGCCTTCGTACCCTTGATCGCTATCTGACTGCTGTGAGATGAAATGTCAATATAGATTAGATTTAAGTTTTCCTGGCAGCTAGAGATGTCAAACATTTTTCTTTCTGCATACTTATTGGCTACTTGCGCTTCCTTTGAGAAGTGCCTGCTTAGTTAACTTACCATTGGACTGGATAACTTGCAGGCGCGTGCATGTGTGCATTTGTGTGTGTAAGTGTTTTATATACTCTGCATATTAAGCCTTGTTGGGAGAGATTTTAATTTGATTCTATAGGCTGTATCGTTTCCTTTGCCTTTGGCACTGGGGTTTGATGCAACCCAACTGGGTCACCTTTGCTCTTATTTCTTGAACTATTAGAACCCTATTCACAAAAGCTGCCTGTGTCTACACATTAAAATGTTTCCCTGATGTTTTCCTCCCACAATTCCAAAGGTGAGGTTTTACACTGAGGCCTTTATCCCACTGCTTGTGGGCCAGGTAAAGCTTAAACGTGCAGATCTGGTTTCCCCAGCACTGTTCGTCCAAGAGGCCATGTTTAGTCAACATGTGCTTTGGACTGTAGCCGTGTGGGTTTTTATAGGTGTCATCTACTCTAGTCCATCGATCTCTGAGTCTGTTGTTATGGCGGTATCATGATGGCTTTCTTCCTATGGCTCTGTAGTAGAATCTGAGATCAGATACTGTGATGTCTGGGTTGTTTGGGGGATTCCCATGGGACCATTTGACCAACAACGCAATGGATGTAACCCAATTCTGGGTCTGGAAACTTCCTTTGGTGACAAGAGATGTGCAGATAGGCTCTGTCGTCCCTATTACTTGGTGATTTCGTTTAGATCTCACATGTCTCTATATTTTAGGAAGCGTCTACTGTACTGTGGTAGCTTTCTAGACTACCTTCAAATGGCCCTTGATTTTAGCAGTCTCTCCCCGTATTCCCACCATCGCCCCCTCTTCCCTCCTCATCCCCACTTGATCCTCCCATTTCAGTCCATCTAACACTCTCAGTTCTAGGGAAATCTATCTCTCCTCCAACTCAGTCCCTTACCCTATACCTAATGTTTGTGGTGCTACCGTTTATACTTGGTTACCATTGACTTAACAGCTAATATACACATATAAACAAATGCATATTGTATTCGTCTTTCTGGGACTGAATTGCCTGGCTCAGGGTGATCTTTTCCTTTCTCGTTCTATCCATTTACCTGTAACTTCCGTGTGTTTCATTGTTTTTAAATGGATGAGTTAAGTTGCATTGTCTCAATGTACCACATTTCCTTTATCCGTACATTTGTGGAGGGACATCTAGGTTGCTCCCAGCGCATGGCGATTATGAATAAAGCAGCAATGAACAGGATTAAGCAGCTGTCTGTAGTAGATGAAGTGTCCTTGGCCTATATGCATAAGAGTGGCATCTTAGTTAGGGCTACTATTGCTCTGATGAAACACCATGACCAGAAGCAACTAGGGGAAGAAAGGTTTTGCTTTACTTTACTCACAGTTCCAAATAACAGTGGATTATTAAAAGCAGTGAGGGCAAGAACTCAAGTAAGGCAGGAACGTGAAGGCGGGAGCTGATGCAGAGGCCATGAAGTACTGCTGACGACTAACTTACTCCTTAGGGCTTGCCCAGCCTGCTTTTTTTTTTTTTATAGAATCCAGGACCACCAGCCCAGGGATGGCGCCCCCCTTCATGGTCTCAGCCATCCCCCAAAATCATCAACTAAAAAAAAATGTCTTACAAGTTTGCCTACAACCTGATCTTAGGAAGGCGGTTGAGATCCCCTCTTCTCTGGTGACTTTAGCTTGTGTAAAGTTGTCATAAAACTGTCCAGTACAAGTGATATAGCTGGATCTTGAGGTAGATTGATTCCCACCTTCCTGAGGAACCACCACACTGATTTCCACAGTGGCCGTACAAGTTAGCACTCCCACCAGCAGTGGATGAGTGTTCCCTTACTCCATAGCCTCATCAGCAGGGGCTGTCATTTGTTTGACTCAACTTAGTTATTCTGACGGGTGTCAGATGTAATGTCAGAGTAGTTTTGATTTGCATTTCCTTGATGACTAACAGTGCTGAACATTTCTTTAAATGTCTCTCAGCCATTTGGGTTCCCTCATCAGAATTCTTTGTTTAGAACTGTAACTCGTTTTTAGTCGGGTTTCTTGTTTTCTTGATATCTAGTTTTCTGAGGTGTTTATCTATTTTGGATATCATCCCACTATCATATGTAGAGCTAGTGAAGATCTTTTTTTCATTCTCTAGGCTGCCACTTTTTCTAAATGACAGTGTCCTTTGCCTTACAGGAGCTTTTCAGATTCATGGAATACCATTTGTTAATTTTCGGTCTTTGTGCCTGAGCTGTTGGTTTTCTGTTCAGAAAACTGTCTCCTGTGCTAAAGCATTCAAAGCTATCCCCCATTTTCTTTTTCCTCATGTTCAGTGTATCTGGTTAGATGCTGAGGTCTTTGATCCATTTGAAGTTGAGTTTTGTGCAGGGTGATAAGTACGGATTTATTTGGATTATTTTACATGAACCTGTCCAGTTTGATTCGCACCATTTGTTGAAGATTTTTTTCAGGATGCATTTAAGGCTTCTTTATCAAAAATTAGTTTTTCATATACATGTGATTTACGTTGGGGTCTTCGATTTTGTTCTATTGATTGATGTGTCTGGTTTTGTGCCAATACTGTGATTTTTAAAAATTATTGTTATGCCAATATCATGCTGTTTTATTACTATGTGTTATGGAGCACAGTTTGAAATCAGGGATGGTGATAACTCCACTGGTTTTTTTCGTTTTCTTTTTTTTCCATTTGTTTTTGTTCTGTTTTATTTGTTTTTGATTTTTTTTCAGGTATTGCCTCAAGGTTTTAAGGTTGGCATTTTGATCAAAAATTAGGATTTTTGCTATCCTATATCCTATTGATCCATGGGCTTGGAAGATCTTTCCATATTCTGATATCTTTCTCAATTTCCTTCTTCAAAGACTTGAGGTTTTTATTACACAAGTCTTTTGGTTGCTTGGTTAGGGTTATCTCAAAATATTTTATATTATTTAAAGCTTTTGTGAAAGGTTTGATTGATTGATTGATTGACTTTGTATGAGACAGGTTTCTGTGCAGCTTTGGCTAACCTGGAACTTGCTCTCTGTATCAGGCTGGCCTTGAACTTAGATCTTCATCTGGCTCTGCCTCCAACGTGCTTGAATTAAAGGCATGGCCAACATTGACCAGCTGTTTTTTTATTTCTTTCTCATTTTCTTTGTCATTTGTATATAGGAGGGATGCTGATTTTTTGTTGTTGTTGTTGTTGTTATTAGTTAATCTTGTATCCCGCAACTTCGTTGAAAGTGTTTATCAGCTGTAGGTATTCCTGGTAGTATTTTATCATATTATCTGCAAATACCAATAGTTTGACTTCTTCCTTTCCAATTTTCATTCCCTCGATCCCCTTCAACTGTCTTATTGATCTAGCTAGAACTTCAAGGACTATATTGAGTAGCTATGGAAAGAGTAGACAGCCTTGTCTTGTTTTTGATTTTAGTGGAATTGATTTGAGTTTTTCTCTACTTAGGTTGATATTGGCTATAGACTTGCTGTAATTGCCTTTATTATGTTTAGGTATCTTCCTTGTATCCCTAATATCTCTGGACTTTAATTGTGAAGGGTGTTGGATTTTGTCAAAGACTTTTTTCTTCTTGCAACTAATGAGATTTACTGATTTTTGTATATTAAACTTTGCATCTTTGAGATGATCTGGATCATGGTGGATGATCTTTTTGGTGCATTCTTGGATTTGGTTTGCAGTATTTTATTATTTTTGCATCTATGGTCATAAGGAAAAGTGGTATATAATTCTCTTTATTTTTTTTTTTGTCTAGCCTTTTAGTTTTATCAGGGTGACTGTGGTCTCAAAAATGAATTTGGAATGCTCTTTCTGTTTCTATTTTGTGGAATAATTTGAGAAGTATTGGTGTTAGCTCTTTTTACAAAAGTCTGATAGAATTCTGTACTAAAACCATCTGGTCGTGGGCTTTTGGTTGGGAGACTTTTAATGACTATTTTTGTTTAACAGGGGGTTATAGGTATAATTAAATTATTTATCTGATCTTACTTTAACTTTGGTAAGTGATATCTATTGAGAAAATACTCTTTATTATTTATTTATTTATTTAGATTTTTCAATTTGGTAGAATACAGGTTTTTAAAGAATTTCCTTAAGATTCTTTGGATTTCTTTAGTGTTCATTTATTTGTGTTGGCTATATGTTCCTCTTTTCTTTTCTTATTTTTTAAATTTAGATATTCTCTCTGTCTTTTAGTTAGTCAGGTAAGGGTTTATCTATCTTGTTGATTTTCTCAAAGAACTAACTCTTGTTTCATTGGTTCTTTGTGTTTTCCTTTGTTTCTATTGTATTGATTTTGTCCCTTAGTTTGATTCTTTCTTGCTGTCCACTCCTCTTGGGTATGATCACTTCTTCTTGTTCTAGAGCTCTCAGGTTTGCTGGTAAGTTGCTGTATGAGATTTCTCCATTTTTTTTAAAGATTTATTTATTTTATTTATTTATATGAGTACATTGTAGCTGTTTTCAGACACACCGGGAGGGAAGTTCTCATTACAGATGGTTGTGAGCCACCATGTGGTTGCTGGGATTTGAACTCAGGTCCTCTGGAAGAGCAGTCAGTGCTCTTAACCACTAAGCCATCTCTCCTCCAGCCCTCCATTTTTTTTTTAATGTAGGCTCAGTGCTGTGAACTTTTCTCAGCACTTCTTTCAGTGTCTCATAAGTTTGGGTATAGTATATTCATTTTTATTAAGTTCTAGAAAATATTTAATTTCATTCTTTATTTCTGCCTTGATTCATTCTTCATCTAGTAGGAGCTGTTCAGTTCCCATGAGTTTATAAGCTCTCTGTTGATATCCAGCTCTGAAACTATAAGCCAGCTCCTATGAAATGTTTTTCATTGGTAGAGTCGACTTTGTCATGATGTCTCTTCACAGCAATGGAACCCTAACTAAGACTGTTATTTTGTTATTGGTGGTGGTGCTAGTGGTTATGGTGGACGTGCTTTATTTCATTTTGTTTTGTTATGGTGAGATTATTTACTTTCTGTGTTTTCGTGGGTGTTGGTAATCTTAACCTTAAATTGGAGTTTTCCTTCTATTACCTTCTTTAGGGCTGGATTTGTAGAAAGACATTGTTTAAATTTGACTTTATCATGGAATGTCTTATTTTCACAATCTATGATGATTGGAAGTTTTCCTGGATATAGTAGTCTTGGCTGGCATCTGTAGTCTTTTAGAATATTTGTCCAGGCTTTTCTGGTTTTTAGAGTCTCCACTGAGAAGTCAGGTGTTAATCTAAGAAGCATGACTTTCTTGTTCATAGCAACCTTATTTGTGATAGCGATAGCCAGAAGCTGGAAACAACTCAGATGTCCCACGACAGAAGAATGGATACAGAAAATGTGGTTCATTTACATAATGGAATACTACTAAGCTATTAAGAATGAGGACATCTGGAGTTTTGCAGGCAAATGGATGGAACTAGAAATATCATCCTGAGTGAGGTAAGTCAGACCAAAAGGACATGCACAGTATGTTCTCACTAATAAGTGGATATTAGCCCCCCAAAAAAGTACGGAATACCCAAGATATAGTCCACAGTACTCAAAAGCTGAAGGGCCCAAGTGAGGATGCCTCAGTTCCACTTAGGAGGGAAAAGAAACCTGTCTGATCTGAAAGAAAAGACCTGAGGGCAAGGATGGGAACAGGCAACTTTGGAGAAGGAGGTTGAAGGACCTCTAGAATATACCAGAGACCTGGGAAGTGAGAGACTCTCAAGACTCAAAAGGGGGGAATCCTAGACGAAATGCCTTACAGTGGGGAGAGGGAACTTATTGAACCCACCTCCAGCAGAAAGACAGGACATCAAGTGAGGGATGGGGTTGAGTGGGATCCAGGTCAACGGGATGTCTCAAGATCTGACACCATTACTGAGGCTATGGGGCATTCACAAAAAGGGACCTATCATGACTGCTCTCCAAAAGACCCAAGAAGCAGCTGAAAGAGTCAGATACAGATATGTGCACCCAACCAATGAACAGAAGCTGCTGACCCTCTGGTTTAATTAGGGGAAAGTTGGAGGAAGCTGAGGAGGAGGGCAACCCTGAAGACAACCAGCAGTCTCAATTAACCTGGACTCCTGAGATCTCTCAGACACTGGATCATCAACCAGGCAGCATACACCAGCTGAGATGAGGCCTCCAACAGCAGAGAACTCCCGGGTCTGCATTCAGTCAGAGAAGATGCACCTAACCCTCAAGAGACTGGAGGCCCTAGGAAGTTTAGAGGTCTGGTGGGGTGGGTGGGGTGGGGACATCCTTGTGTAGACATGGTGGGGGGGCGGGGAGGAGGTATGGATATGGAACTTTTGGGGGAGGGGTTGGTGGACCAAGAGGGGAATAAAACCTGGAGTGTAAAAATAAATAAATAAACAAAAAATAAATAAAATGGGGTTGGGGATTTGGCTCAGTGGTAGAACGCTTGCCGAGGAAGTGCAAGGTCCTGGGTTCGATCCCCAGCCCCGAAAAAAAAATAAAAAAAAAAATAAAATAAAAGAAGTATGACTTTCTATGTTACTTGGTCTTTTTCTCTTGCAGCTTTTAATACTTTTATTCTGCATATTTAGTGTTTTTTTAAAAATATTTTTATTTATTTTATATATGACTACACTGTTGCTGTCCTCAGACACACCAGAAGAGGCCATCAGATCACATTACCAATAGTTGTGAGCCACCATGTGGTTGCTGGGAGTTGAACTCAGGACCTTTGGAAGAGGAGTCAGGGTGCGTAACCATTGAGTCATCTCTCCAGCCCATATTTAATATTTTGATTACTATGTACCAAGGGAATTTTCTTTTCTGGTTCAGTCTGTTTGGTATTCTGTATGTTTCTTGTACCTAGACAGGTATTGCCTCTCAGGTTAGGGGAATTTTCTTCTATGATATTGTTGAAAATATTTTCTGTGACCTTGATATTTTTCTCCTTCCTTGATTCTTGTTATTCTTAGATTCAGTCTTTTCAAAGTGTCCAGGGTTCCTGGATATGATGTTTGTGTCAGGATATTTTTAGATTTAACATTTTCTCCTTGACCCCAGTAACCATTTCTTCTATTGTGCTTTCTATGTTTGAGAATATTTCTTTCTTCCATTTCTTGTAGTCTATTGGTCAGGCTTGCTTCTGAAGTCCCTGTTTGAGGAACTTTAATTTCCAGATTTCTCTCAGCTTGGGTTTTCTTTATTGATTCCATTTCCACAGTCATGTCTAAAATAACTGTTTTCTAACTTATTCCACTATCTGTTTGTATTTTCCAGATTTCTTTAAAGGATTTATTAATTTCTTCTTTAAGGGCCTCTAACATATTCATAATGTCTATTTTGATTATTATGTGACAAAGGAACTTTCTTTTGCACATCAAATGTATATTTTGTTTCCCAGATTCTGCTACGGTAGGATTGTTGCTTTGAGGGAAACATATTGTTCTGGCTTTTATTGATTATGTTTTTACCCTAGTGTCTAAGTATCTGGCTTTAGGAAGACTGTAATTCTGTGTGCTGATGTCTGTTCTTGTCTTTGTGGGGTGGGTGTCCTCTTCCTTGGCTTCTGTTGCCGTTTCTGATTCTTTGGAGAGTGTGGTGGTTATGGGTTGCCTGGTATGGAATGGCTTCTGATATCCTTATAGATGGAGTCTGAATGTGTTTCTTGATATTGGGAGCTGACATTTAGTGATGAAGATGGGCTAGAAGTCAGGGGTCAGGGGCCTGAGGGAATCCATAGGAGAGAAGAAAGAAGTGTGCTCTCTCAGGATCCACTTAGTCCTGTGGGAATTGAGGCAGATAGTGAGGAGAGAACACAGCAGTTGGTCTGCTACAGAGCTGGGAGTGAAAGACTAGGGGCTTAGACTTGCTTTGCTGACCTCCTTGCTTCTCTCAGGCTTGGCTGGTGGGTTCCCAGGGAATGCCTGCTGGAGTTGTGGGTTGGGATAAATCGATGAGTAATTATTTTCCTTCTTCTTCTTCCTCCCCCTCCCTCTTTCTTTCTTTCTTTCTTTTCCTTCTTTCTTTCTTTTCTTTCTTTCTTTTCTTTCTTTCTTTTCTTCTCTTTTCCTCTCTTTCTCCTTCCTTCCCCTCTTCCTTTTCCTTCCTTCCCTTCTTTCCTTTCCCTTCCCTTCCCCTTTCTTCTTTCTTTTCTTCCTTTCCTTCCTTTCCTTCCTTTCCTTCTTTCTTTTTTTTTTTTGTCAAAGTTTTCTGTGTAGCCCTGGCTTTCCTGGAACTCACTCTGTAAACCAGGTCAGGGATCAAACTCAGAGAACTGCTTGCCTCTGTCTCCCAAGTGCTGGAATTAAAAGTCTGAGCCACCATACCTAGTTTCAAGGTTGAATTTTATCACAGACTTTGATGAAATCTATTGAACATGTGATCATGTTTTTTCACTGATCCTAGTTTTGTATTCTATTGCATTGATTATTTTGTATATTGAACCATGCTTGCAGCTCTCCAATAAAACCTACTTGACCATGGTGTATGGTCTTCTAAAAATTATTTTCATTTATATGTATGCCACATATGCTCAAATAACCAAGGAGTCAGAAAGAGGTGTTAGGATCCCTGGAGGTAAAGTGTTAGGCGTTAAGCAGTTGGTTAATGTTGGTTTTAGGAACCCAACTATGACCCTCTTGAAGAGTATAAAGAGTTTTTAACCATTAGGTACCATGTGTAGTTGAATTCAGTTGGAAAATATTTCACTGAAGATTTTTGTCTATTCTTACCAAATAATTTTATTTTTTTATTGTGTTCTTATAAAACTCTTATATCTGGGGGGTGTAATATTTGGTTTCTAGGATAGGTTTTGAAGTGTTTGGTCCCTTGATACTTCATGCAATAGTTTAAGAACTATTGGTATTAGTTCCTTTTTCAAAGTTTAGTGAAATTGTATAGTTAACACGTCTGGTTGAGTTTTTCTCTGCTTAGAGATCTTTTTTTAATACAACTTTCATCTTATTGCTTACAACTATTATTATCTTTTAAAATATGTTCCTTGTTCAATCATGTGATGCCCTTAATGTCTTATTTGGAACAGGATTTACTGTCAGATAATTTCTGGAATTTTGGATTAATAAATGTTTATATTAAAATTTAGTATTTATTTTAAATTTTATTTTGCTTTTCGCCAACACATAAAATTTTCTTTTTGCTTTTACGGCTTCACTGAAATTTGATTCACTAATTTATGAATGATTATTACGAAGAACAGAAAGAAATGGAAAAGTCTATTGTGTTTAGAAATATGGATACTTATGTTTATGTAACTCTTATTTCTTATGTTATTTAAATTCTACATCAATTTCTTGGTTGAGTTTTTTTAATTATAAAAAACAGAAGTCAAAAAGATACCTTGGATAAATATATTCATTAACATTTTCTATAATTGGCAAAACCAAACATAACTCATTGAGGTGACCTTTCTCAAATTGTACGTAGCTGTGTCTGTGTTTTCAATCGCTAGCTCTGTACCAGCAGAGAGCTACATGCTGGCAGGACTTTGGTACTGTCGTTTGTATGGCTCCTCACTGAGTTTTCTGTATTGTAAATGTTGGTCTTTCCTCAGCTGTCTAAAGGCAATCTAAGAGATGCCCAGTCATTATCTCGTTGCTGACTGGCTGTAGTAAGAAGCTGGCAACCAATCCCTGGGGTAGGAAGACAAGGGTGGAATTTCTGGGCAGAAAGAGTGAAGCAAACAGCCATGGCAGAATCAAAAAGGGACATTGAAGGAACAGAAATGGAGACTAGACTTGAGCCAGGGGTTTAGAGGCTGGGACACTGCCCCAGCAAAACGGGAATCTTTTTTTTTTTTTCGAGTTGGGGACCAACCCAGGGCCTTGGGACACCACTGAGCCCCCAACCCTAAAAGGCCGAATCTTTAAACGATGTAGAAGTCTCCATGTCTTCCTGAACCACTGGCAGGATCCACAGAAAGTCCTACAATAATGACTCAGTTATATAACCAAGAATACATACAGTGAAGATGCCAAGGCCATGGTTGCTATGTCCTTTTGTACAGAACCCTGACTAGCCTCATTTGTTCAGCTTGTGTTTCATTTATTACCCTTAGTGGGTCTGGAAACCTAGAGCTTTCTACGCCATTTGTGGGAAGCTTGGCTGTGTCTCTTTCACAGAGCCCCGTTGGCTTGAGCTTCTCTCAGGCAGCTTGGCTGGTCTGAGAGTGACTCTCAGTAGCCTTTACTGTTTATACGTGTGTTTGGGGTAAGTCGCCTGCTGCACCCTGGAGCATCTGGTCAGTTTCAAGGATTTCCTGAAGCTTTTGAGTTCTGTACTTCCTGAGTTTTAAGGTGATTATATCATCATCATCATCATCATCATCCATCACCACCACCACCACCACCACTACCATCATCATCACCATCATCATCATCATCACCACCCTCATCATCATTTACAATATTTTGGCTCCATTTAGAACCATCTAGGTTTTAATGAGTCCCCACCAAAGAAGGAATATTTCATATTGGAGGAAATTGGGAAATTGCTACACACCACCACCTCACCAGCCCTCACAGTACTATTAATATTCTAAGAAAAATGGGCTGACTTTCTCTTTTTTAAAACAAGGTCTTATTCTCTAGTCCTGACTAAGCTGGAACTCACTGTGTAGAGCAGGTTGTTCTTGAACTTGCCTTGCTTCTCCGACCTCTGTGTGCTGGAGCTGTGTCAAAACTACACATCTGTGTGTACTTGGAGTGATAGATAAACGCTACATGCTCGGCCACTTGCTTCCATGTTTTTCCGTGATTTTTTATTCTTTTTGAGATGAGGTCTAGGAATAGGCTAACTTTGAACCTTCATGTCAACTGAAATGGCAGGCTTTGAACTCGTGATCCTTCTGTCTCTACTTCCCATGTTTTGGGATTATAGACATAGGCCATCGTACCCAGCAAAAATATTTTGTAACAAAAAATATTAGTGGTTGTCACTGAGCACTGAATCTTTATGAAAGTCCGTCATCTTTCATGGTAAACTAAAATACAAAGCTAAATTACGAGGCTGCATTATTAAGAGTTCGCATTTATTTCAAAGTATGCATTATTTATAACTCTAAAAGGCCTAGCAATCAAAATGGAAGTGGAAAATAGAAACTGATGAATTTTCAAGGAACAATGGCAGTTGAAAGCTTACCCTTCATAACTGCCACGGGAGATCAAAGTTTTAAAAATCTTTCTGAACCGTTGGCTTGGGGTTGTAAGTAGGAAGGGAACCATCGATCTAAGCATGGAACTGAGCTGTGTGGACTTTGTAATGGAAATCCCACTACAACTCAATTTGCTTTTTCTGGATAACTTCCCAGTTTTATTTTGTTTGAGAGGAAGTAACATTTTTCCTAATGCTAACAAAACCAGTTGTTTTTGTACTAGCAGAGATAATAATAAATACATGTTGAAAGACTTTATTGCTCTAAAGATCTTATGGGTAGGAAACATGCGGACCTTTATAAAGATCACTTTGTGTCCCCTGATGCATTTGGGTACATTTCAGTAAGCTTGAGAGAATTCAAGTATCAACAGTATTTTAATTTATAAAAATAATTTTAGTTTCCTCCAACCACATTAATTTTTTTCTTGAAAAGCAAAAGAAAACAAACGCCCCACCAATTTCCAAACTTTGTGTTTTATCTCCAAGTTAAAAAAAATTATACTTGTCAGTTATGGAAATATCTTAATTTCTACGGAAGTTCACTTTAAACATCCCATTTGGAAATAATTAGAGAAGCATTAGAATTAAACAAATTTTAAAAGCCCTATCATATGGAGAAACGTAAGAGTAAAAGCCACCTCTGCCTTCAGCCAATGGTCCAGATTAAAGTAAGAATATCACTGCGAAGAGAATGTGAGAAACTCTATTTGGTGGGTGCAAAAAGTAACACCAAACAGCTGCAGTAAAGTGGCCATCTCTCCTGACCGTTGCTTTTCCTTCTGTGTGCTGTAAATAACAAGCTAGCTAGCTAGCCCTCCTTCTGTGTTTTTTTTTCTATCCCTCTCTCCCTTCCTCTGATCTTTGAAGTGTGTCAGTCTTTCATTCTGCTGTTCAGCAGCCTGACATTCGAAAGCTTTGTTCAGACAGTTTAATTTAATCACCGCCACTGGTTCAACAAGATGATAAAATCCCATGTGCTGTACAACATCCAACATCCAGCTCCCCGTTATCTGATACCGTTTGAAGCTTCTCTCATGAACGCTGGCTGATAGCACAAGGACTCCAAACATGTCATAAACAATATATTAATGTCCCAGTTGGAATTTCATTAGAATAAGAAATAGATGAAGTTTAGGGCATTCAAGTGGGCCAAGGTAATAAAATGTAATTTGGACTAATCTTCTCAAAGAACGTCCTGCGTTTGAAGCTGACAGTCTCCTATCACACGCAAAAGTAATTGCCTGTTGACTGCCTTGCAGACTTTTGAATCATGGTCTTTGTACTTCCCGTGCACCTTCCCAGGTGCCTCAGCTTGGAGACAATCTGCCTCTTTGTTTGAATGGAAAGACATCTAAACGATAAATAATAAAACAAGCAGTGAGTCCTTTAATGTGACTCATCTAGATCGGAATTTCTGGAAACCTGAGGCAGAAGTCAAAGTCGGAACACAATCGAGCACTTATTACTTGAAGTTCCATTCTGATGATACTGTCTCAAGTTTTACTAGCTTAAAATAAGTGGAAATTCCTACAATATTTTAGGAACATATGTTCGATCGATATATAAACTTAAAACTAGTTTGGGGAAGATGAAATTGTACGTTTGTGATTTAGTATCTTTGAAGTATGTAGGTTCTTTAACATTAACAAATATCTTTGACTTGTGAGAGAACTGGAGACACGATTAATTTAAATGCTTAAATGAAGAAAATGTTGAGCAATCGAAACCTTTGCTGATGGTCACCGCCTAATAAATAAGGCTATGAGATGGTATACTATGCCCAGGTACTGTTTTGGGAATTTTGCTCATTTAGATTCTTTATGTCTGAAAAGAATTCATTTAATTATAGAAGATGCAAAGACAATCTAAGTAATTTGCTCAATGTCCTTTAACTGTTGCTAGAAATGGATTTACATCTGGGCAATTGATTGAGTGTTTGTTCAAAGCAAGTCCATCTTCTATTGTCCCCAGGAAGGATGGGGTTGGTGATGATATAAAAGACTCTATTTTGGTGAACAGTGCAAACTGGGAGTGTCTAGATAATATGAGAGTGATCTGATGTAGTCATAATCGTTTTATTGGTGGTTTGTGGCTTGCTGACATTCATTCATTCCTTCATTCATTCATAAAGTCGGAAGGACCTCTTAGGCCTTATTATACCTTTAGACTGTCCTTCATGTTCTGAGTGTTTCAGTGATAACCAACGTGATGGCTTATATATCCTCGGCCTAGGCAGTGACACTATTAGAAGATGTGGCTGTGTCGGAGTAGGTGTACCATTGTGGGCGTGGGCTCTAAGACTCTCACCCTAGCTGCCTGGAAGGCAGTATTCTGCTAACAGATGTAGAACTCTCAGGTCCTCCTGCACGATGCCTGCCTGGATGCTGCCATGCTCCCACCTTGATGATAATGGACTGAACTTCTGAACAGTAAGCCAGCCCCAATTAAATGTTGTCCTTATAAGAGTTGCCTTGGTCCTGGTGTCTGTTCACGGCAGTAAAACCCTGACTAAGACAACCAGCATCTGGTATTTGCAATCAATGTGGTTCCTTTTTAAAAACTTTGTTCTAATGAGCTTTTCCTTCACCAAAGGAAAGAGTAAATTTTTATGATGAAACAGTAAATTCATATAGGGGTACATCAATGGAAAGAACAAAGTTTCTACCCTCTTAAACTTACATGTTGGTGGCAAAATGTGACTAGCTAGGAACATCACCGGTACACAATTCGGCGTGTATTAGGAGGTGATAAATGGTGCGAGGAAAGGGCAGGGCAAAGAGAACAGAGGACGATACAAAATGCCTGTGTTGAGAAAAGGCAAGATGAAGCTTCACATTGAACGTTTGGAGGAAGAGGCGGTGCTTGAACGTGACCTAAAGACAATGAAGGAATTCACCATGTGGGTTATTTGGATAAAAAGTTTCAGCAGAGAGAACTGTTAGCAGCCAGGCATCTCCACCGCCTGCCCCAGGGACTCAGCGACAACCGGATAGGTCATCACTAGCTGTCAAGAAGCAAAACATTCCTACTGTCGTGAGTTGCACAAAGCCCCTCCCCCCACAGCCCCGAGTCCTCACCAGCGCACACTCTAAGTCCCTCCTCTCCCCACTCTCTTCTTCGCCCCACCCCCGCCCAGAGGCAGCCTCTGTATACTCTTTCTCCAATAAACCTCCCATGGGAGATCTGTCCAGGCTGTGACTTTATGGTAACTGGCACTTAGATCATAACAAGAACAGCCATTGCAAAGGCCCACACATGAGACTATTCCTGTCTCGTTCTAAGCATAGCAAGGAGACCAACATGCCGGAAGAGTATTGAGCAGGACCCACCAACCACAGAGCACACACGGGCTGGACCTAGGCCTCTCCTCACAGGTAGCAGATGTGTAGTTTAGTCTTCACGTGGATCCTGAAGATTTGGAGCAGGAGCTTTTCCAAAAGCTGTTTCCTGTGTGTGGGATATGGTTCAGCCGGGTTGCCTTGCCGGGCCTCAGTGGGAGAGGATGTGCCTAGCCTCATAGGGACCTGATGTGCCAAGGTGGAGGGATACCCAGGGGACTCCCCGCCTGTTTAGAAGAGAAGGGGAGGGTAGTTTGGGTTGAAGGATTGTGGGATGGGGTGACTAGGAGGAGGGCAGTGAGCAGAATATAAAGTGAATAAGTAAAAATAAATAAGTAAAATAAATAAAAAGAGAAGAGATCGAACCATTTTCCACCTCTGCCATCAGTGTCAGAAGGTCCTTATGCTTTGCAGACAGTTGGTGTGACTGACTATTTGTGTGTGTGTTTATTCATTTGGTGTTTTACGTAGCTCCCGCTACCTTTGAACTAAGTTTCCTATCTTTATCTTCTGTCTGAGTTAGGGTTTTACTGCTGTGAACAGACACTGTGACCAAGATAAGTCTTATGAGGACAACATTTCATTGGGGCTGACTTACAGGTTCAGAGGTTCAGTCCAGTATCATCGAGGGGGGAGCATGGCAGCATCTGGGCAGGCATGGTGCAGGCTGAGTTGAGAGCTCTACATCGTCATCTGAAGGCTGCGGCAGAATACTGACTTCCATGCATCTAGAATGTCTTTTTTTTTAATTTTTATTTTATTATTTTTTTCTTTCATTGGATATTTTCTTTATTTACATTTCAAATGTTATCCCATTTCCTGGTTTCCCCTCTGGCAACCCTGTATCCTCTCGCCCTTGCCCTGCTTCTATAAGGGTGCTCCCCCATCTACCCACTCCCCCTCTTTCCCCCACCCTGTTATTCCCTACACTGGGGCATTGAGCCTTCACAGGACTAAGGGTCTCTCCTCCCATTGGTGTCCAACAAGGCCATCCTCTGCTACATATGGGGCTAAAGCCATGGGTCGCTCCATGTGTGTGTACTCTTTTGTTGATGGTTTAGTCCCCAGGAGCTCTGGGGTATCTGGTTGGTTAGTATTGTTGTTCTTCCTATGGGGTTGCAAACTCCCTCAGCTACCTCAGTCTAAATGCTCCATTGGGGATATCATTCTCAGTTCAATGGTTGGCTGTGAGCATCCACCTCTGTATTTGTCAGGCTCTGGCAGAGCCTCTCAGGAGACAGCTATATCAGGTTCCTGTCAGCATGCACTTCTTGACATCAGCAATAATTTCTGGATTTGGTGACTATATATGGGATGGATACCCAGGTGGGGCAGTCTCTTGATGGCCTTTCCTTCAGTCTCTGTTCCACATTTTGTCTCCATATTTCCTCCTGTGAGTATTTCGTTCCCCCTTCTAAGAAGGACTGAAATATCCAGTTTGGTCTTCCTTTTTCTTCAGTTTCATGTGGTCTATAAATTGTATGTTGGGTATTCCAAGCTTTTGGGCTAATATCCACTTATCAGTGAGTGCATACCATGTGTGTTCTTTTGTGATTGGGTTACCTCACTCAGGATGATATTTTCCAGTTCCAATCATTTGCCTAAGAATTTCATGAAGTCATTATTTTTTAATAGCTGACTAATACTCCATTGTGTAGATGTACCACATTTTCTGTATCCATTCTTCTGTTGAAGGACATCTGGGTTCTTTCCAGCTTCTGGCTATTATAAATAATTATATTATAAATAAGGCTGCTATGAACATAGTGGAGCATGCGTCTTTATTTTATGTTGGAACATCTTTTGGGTTTATGCCCAGGAGTGGTATAGCTGAGTCCTCAGGTAGTGGAATGCCCAATTTTCTGAGGAACCTTCAGACTGATTTCCAGAGTGGTTGTACCAGTCTGCACTTTCACCAACAATGGAGGAGTGTTCCTTTTTCTCCACATCCTCACCAGCATCTGCTGTCACCTGAGTCTTTGATCTTAGCCATTCTCACTGGTGTGAGGTGGAATCTCAGGGTTGTTTTGATTTACATTTCCCTGATGACTAAGAGTGTTGAACATTTCTTTAGGTGCTTCTCAGCCATTTGATATTTCTCAGTTGAGAATTCTTTGTTTAGCTCTGTTGCCCATTTTTAATAGGATTATTTGATTCTCTGGAGTCTAACTTCTTGAGTTCTTTGCATGTATTGGATATTAGCCCTCTATCAGATGTAGAACTGGTGAAAATCTTTTCCCAATCTGTTGGTTGCCATTTTGTCACATTGACAGTGTCCTTTGCCTTACAGAAGCTTTGCAATTTTATGAGATCCCATTTGTTGATTCTTGATCTTAGAACATGAACCATTGGTGTGCCCTGTGGGCTCTTCTCCACTTTTTCTTCTATTAGTTTCAATGTATCTGGTTTTATGAGGTGGTCTTTGATCCACTTAGACTTGAGTTTTGTACAAGGAGATAAGAATGGACCAATATGCATTCTTCTGCATGCTGACTGCCAGTTGAACCAGCACCATTTCATATGCTTGTTTGTGATGAATGTGTGGTTTTCTGAAGATGATTTAAAATTCTGTTTAAAAAGTAAATATGTTCTTATTATTTTAAGACTTATCTCTCAGACACAAGCACTTTATCAATGTGTGCTTCCAAATATTTTCTTCAGGTCTATGTTTTGTTTTTTTCTGTCACTTAGCAGTGCCTTTCAAAGAATAAGTGATTTTAATTTTGATGAAGTCCACCTTGTCCTATTTTTCTTTTATTCTCTATGCTTTTAGTGTCAAATATAGTCTGACTTGAAGTCACAGAAGTTCTTGTGATTTTTATTTTGAGACAAAGTTTCACTGTATAACTCTGGCTGTCCTGAAATTCACTATGTAGACCAGGCTGGACTTGAACCCATAGAAATTCACTTGCCTCTGCCTCCTGAAAGCTGGGTTTAAAGTTGTGCACCACTATGCCTGGCTCATGTCACAAAGACTTTGCTTTACTTGGTTTAGGATGTTATAAAACATCTGGCTTTCCCATTTAGGTCTCCTGTCTATTTAAAATTAGATGCTTCACTTGGCGATAAAAAGGTTTACCAATACTTAGATACTCAGCTTAGATATTCCTCTGGAAATGTTCAATAAAGCAAGATGATGCTGGACCTCTGTGTGTGTGTGTGTGTGTGTGTGTGTGTGTGTGTGTGTGTGTGTGTGTGTATGTAATGATACTGGCAAACAATCCTAAGAATAGATCTTGACCACTGACCTTCCACCACTCTGCTTAACATTTCATCTCTGTACAGGCCATGGCCCAATCCCCACAGTGGTCACATAGCATTTTCCCAGATTGTGTGCCCTGGAGAGAGGAGTTCGCACTGCCCAGAGGGTTTAGCAGCTCCCCTTAAGTTAATGTTTCCACAGTGACCTAGCTGGGTTACCAGCATTGCGAAAGAGTTGACCTGAGAGCAAATGTAGAAGTTGAATGAAGAATGGGGGAGGGGGAGGCACTTAAGACAATCAGGTTGAGTTTCCATTAGGTTCCTTGTGTTTCTTTCTACAACGCAGCTACTGTAAATCTCACCAAGCAAGCATTAAGTTCTTAATTCATTGACTTCTCATCAAGAATGAAGAGCAAAACTGGCCTAGAAGGAACATGGCTTTTATTCGCTGTTTATTTTCCCTGGAATCTAAGACTTCCCATAACTATCTTACTGCTTGCTCCCTCTTTTTCCTCATTAACACCCTTTGAGTGCAGGAAAGTGGGGTTAGTGCTTTCCGTAGTTTTGAGTACAGACAATTAGTTGTGTCACGTATGAAGTCATTAGAATGGTAATGTTTTGCACATTTTTAGTTTCATTGGACTTTATTTGCGACACTGTCACTTCATTATATCTCAGGGAGGAAGACAAAGCACCAATACATGTGGCTCTGGTCCTCTGGAATTCATAACATAATTCAACAACTATAAAAACACTTTTCTGGAAAGAATTCCAAGAGATTGATTGTTTCACTTTCTCTAGTAAGAAAGTGACCAAGAGAAAAAAAATCAATCACAATCTTTTTACAAATATGTCTACTATGCACCAAGTGGCTGCTTCCTCTTTTAACAAAATTTATCCATCCATTAGAGTCATAGACAAGTGAACAAAAATGAATTGTCATTTGCGTTATTTTATTAGTGTCATATGAAATTACGGCATATTATTGACTTCCTCAAGAATATTTTACTTGAGGAGGCACAGTTTAACATGCACAAATCGAGATCAATATTGAATATGCATTAATTCTTTTAAAAAGAGCTGCTAGGCAATTTTTCTCTACAAATCCCTTGTTGATATTTATTGTTGAATTAAAAAAATTACCATTGTGCCCAAAGATACTTTAGCTGAGCTTGAATTACAAACAATGGCTTGCTGTTTCCTTGGTGCCCCCATCCCAGACACAGTTACTAACCATGTAATTCATTTGTTCACTTTTTACCGAAAGAAGTCTGAAAACGTTTAAGTAATTTTGCTGATGATCTACTTTCATATATTCATTTCCTCCCCTTATGGGTCTGTGTTAATTAGGGAGTTATTACGTTATTACTTTTTTCCTCCACTGGATTCTGGAGCTCCCTGTGTAGCCAAGGTTACATTCTGAAACCCAGTCGGTTGTGTGATATGGACGGTCGCTGCTGGCTTATCAGCTACTTAACTCATTTGCAGAGGATTGCACATGAAGCAGAGAGATCTGGAAACTCCCAAGTCATGCTTTGGGTTTAATGGTTCTATCCAACCTAATATTCAATTAATTAATTTGTTCCTATGTCACAGACACCAAGTGCTCTCCTGACAGTAGGTGCTCCTGATCTTGTTTTGCTGATAACGGTGGAATGAGAGAACGTGTTAATGTAAGCTAATGTAGCATACACATCCTTTAAGGTTCCTCTGTGCCTCGTCTCTCTGGCTCTAGCCGCCCTTACTCTTTTAAAGGCTTGTACATCATCTCACCCGCACTGCTACTTGCACCTAGATGACAAATCCCTTTTGATCTTTTTTTTTTTTTAATTTTGTTTTTCTTGGATATTTTATGTATTTACATTTCAAATGTTATTCCCTTTCCCCCTCTCCCATGCTCCCTCCCCCTGCTTCTAAGACGATGCTCCCACTCCCACCCCCACCTCAATGCCCTGGCTTTCCCCTACATTAGGGAAATGAGCCTTCACAGGACCAAGGGCTTTTCCTCCTATTAATGCTGGACAATGCCATCCTCTGCTACATATGCGGCTGGAGTCATGGGCCCCTCCATGTGTACTCATTGGTTGGTGGATTAGTCCCTGGGAGCTCTGGGGAGGTCTGGTTGGTTGATATTGTTGTCCTCCCTATGGTGTTGCAAACCCTTTCAGCTCCTTCAGTCTTTTCTCTAACTCCTCCATTGGGGTTCTCTTGTTCAGTCGAATGGGTAGCTGCAAGCATCCTCATCTGTATCAGTAGGGCTCTGGCAGAGCCTCTCTGGGGACAGCCATATCAGGCTCCTGTCAGCAAGTACTTCTTGGCATCAGCAATAGTGACTGAGTTTGGTAGCTGCATATGGGATGGATTCCCAGGAAGGGCAGTCTCTGGATGACCTTTTCTTCAGTCCCTGCTTCACTCTTTGTTCCTGTATTTTCTTCTAAGAAGTAATGAAGCACCCAGATTTTGTTCTTCCTTCTTCTTGAGCTTCATATGATCTGTGAATTTTTTCTTAGGTATGCCAAGCTTTTGGGCTAATATCACTCATCAGTGAGTGCATATCATGTGTGTTCTTTTTGTGACTGGTTACCTCACTCAGGATGGTATTTTCCAATTCCATCAATTTGCCTAAGAATTTCATGAAGTTGTTTTTAATAGGTGAGTAGTACTCCATTGTGTAAATGTACTGTCGGACCCAATCAGCCCTACGTCTGGGAAGTCCCACTCATGAAAACATGGAGACGGAGAGCGATGCAACCAAGCAAGAGGTTTAATGTGCACAGTGCACTGGGGTGGTCCTGTAATCAGGACAGAGGCAACCTTGAAGAACACAAGCACACACTTTTTACACTTTTTCGGGGTATAGGCTTTAGGTTACAGTATGAGTTGGCTATTTCTCATTGGTGGGGCTTATTACCTTTTGAATTCATTGGTGGCTGCCTATTGTTCTTTGAATTCATTGGAGGCCCTTGGTGGGGAAATACCTTTGGCATGCAGAGAGGGTGGTAAAGTATCCTGCCCTTACTGCAGTTAGATCATTCACTTGGATGGGGGACTGCTAAAGCTGGTTAGCTCATTTCCTGGAACAGGGTGTTATCCTAAATTCTTTGGACAGTGTGTTAAAGTACCAGTCATCTGGTATTTCCCTAAGGCAGCCTTTGTCCTTAAGTTTGAATCTTACAGTACCATATTTTCTGTATCCATCCCTCTGTTGAAGGGCATCTGGGTTCTTTCCAGCTTCTGGCTATTATAAATAAGGCTGCGATGAACATAGTGGAGCACGTGTCTTTATATGTTGGGGCATCTTTGGGTATATGCCCAAGAGAGGTATAGCTGGATCCTCAGGCAGTTCAATGTCCAATTTTCTGAGGAACCTCCAGACTGATTTCCAGAGTGGTTGTACCAGTCTGAAATCCCACCAACAATGGAGGAGTGTTCCTCTTTCTCCACATCCTCGCCAGCATCTGCTGTCACCTGAGTTTTTTATCTTAGCCATTCTCACTGGTGTGAGGTAGAATCTCAGGGTTGTTTTGATTTGCATCTCCCTGATGTCTAAGAGTGTTGAACATTTCTTTAGGTGCTTCTCAGCCATTTGATATTTCTCAGTTGAGAACTCTTTATTTAGTTCTGTTGCTCATTTTTAAATAGGATTATTTGATTCTCTGGAGTCTAACTTCTTGAGTTCTTTGCATATATTGGATATTAGCCCTCTATCAGATATAGGATTGGTAAAGATCTTTTCCCAATCTGTTGGTTGCCATTTTGTCCTATTGACAGTGTCCTTTGTCCTTTGCAGTTTTATGAGGTCCCATTTGTTGATTCTTGATCTTAGAACATCAGCCATTGGTGTTCTGGTCAGGAAATTCCCTTTTTATCTTTGATTCCTTTCTTTACCAATATAAAGTTGTTAAACCTTATTTTCAATCCCATCAGATGTCTCACTGTGAACATTTCCTGTCCTCCTTCCCTCCCTTCCTCTCTCCATCTCTTTTTCCTCACTCAATCTTTCCTTCCCTTATTCCCTTTGATCCTCCTCCCCCTTTTCTGGACATTGAACCTTTAGTACATCACGCCCATCTTCCACAGCCTCTGCCCCAACCTTATAAGCATAATTCATTTACTAGGATATTAAGCTGTTAATGCTGATGTTTGCAAGAGAAAAACCGGTTGCATAATTTTGAGCCAAATTTGAAGCAAGTTTTAAGTACTGAGCACTATATACTCTGATCAGGTCCACTCTCTGAAATTCTATGGAACAGTGATGAGTCACATATTATAGGGGCTTTTTAAGGACAAAACCATATGGCCACTGTATTTCCAGGTTTACTTCATTACTTTCTAAGAACTACAACTCCCAGCATTCCAGGAAGTTACCTGGTCTTTGAGCGTGTAAAGCTTACAGGCTGACTTTGGTTCTTACAGCTTCTCCAAGGGCAGTGATCACTTGATATTCTAACTTGTGTCATTAACTGTACTATATTAATAGTTTCTCAAAAAGTTCTTGATGAAAAAAGTTTCTAGTTTTTTAAATAGTGCATATTAATCTCTTTATAGTCATGTACTTAACATACATCAGTACCTTTGTTTTCTTCTAGGGACATGGAATGAAGACCTTAAGAGAATTTGGACAATGGGCCCTCCCAAGAAATACTGTGCTTGCCTTAATTTTGCTGAGTGAAAATATTGTAACTCACCCTTTTGTGACCCATATCCTGTCTGCCCACAGAAGTCTCAGA